>NW_004955426.1:11592107-11682650 GCF_000276665.1 Chinchilla lanigera
GGACTGGGGATTTAGCTCAGTGGCACAGCGCCTGCCTGGCAAGCGCAAGGTTGTGAGTTTGATTCCTGGTACCAGAAAAAAAAAAAAAAAAAAAAAACACCTAACATGTACTCATTCTTAAAAGCTCAGGTATGTATCAAATTAAAAAAGATGAAAATTATTGTATTTTTCTGTTTTATACATGTAACATTATATAAAAATAAATCTCTTAAATCATTTGTTTTTGCTTTTCTGGAGCAGAGAATATATCTGTCCAATCTCTACTTATCTCTCAACTGGGAGTAGTGCCTAGGAAATTGTAACTTTTCATTTACAGTCTCCAGAAAATAACTAAAGGAATTCTAAATTTCCCGTACTCTTACAGCTTGAAGATAAAAATAGAGCCCGCAACAGTCACATGCAATTTGAGATCCCATACTCTGTTCAGAAGTTTCAACCACTTTTAGTCATTTTAAAATAAAGAATATAGACATTTTCCCCAAAAACTATTTCTCATTGATAGTTACGAAATTGGTCATAATTCTCTATTCGTTGCTACTACTATCTCTTGACATTCTCAGTCACCACAGACACCCACTGCAGCAGTTATGATTCTGGAAAACTTTATTATTTCAGGTAAATTATTTATTCCACGCTAAGCTGCTTATTTTTTAATGGTTTCCATAGAGAGTGCTGGGGGCTGGGGATTTAGCTCAGCGGCACAGCACCTGCCTGGAAAGTGCAAGGTACTGAGTTCGATTCCAGGTACCAGAAAAAGAAAAAAAAGAAAGAAAAGAAAACATAGAGAGGGCTGATATATCTCCAGAAGTGGTAATATTTAACATAGTTATCTTCTAAAAGATAAAAAGAACCCTGGTATGAGCTGGTTGATATCTTTGCTGTTTGTCAAATGACTAAGTTCAGCATACCACGGACTGATACTAACCAAGTTTATGCACTATCAGAGCTTTTACATCTCAATTCTGTTGAAAGTATTGCCTACTATACTGAACTCATGATACCTCAGAAATAACAAAACAATTCCTCTCACTGCTTTGTGTCTTAAGGTGTCTGTGTGTCTAACTGCAATTTGTGTCACTAAACCACATTCTGAACCATCAAGTACTGGACAGAAAATAAGCAAGATTTAGTAAACAATGAGGTATACATATATTTATTTATTTCCCTAAAACCCGGTCTGTCTTCCTTGATGCACAATGTTTTTCTTCACTACAAGAATTTTTTAATATTTCTTTATACAAATTCAGCATAGACGTCTTTTTACCTCAGGTTCTTCTTGCGTCCCACAGAAATTTCACTATTTTATCTGATGAGAGGCACTGTTATATAATAGAGAATGGTAAATAAGCTTGCATGCAAAGCTCAACAATTACCTTTAAATGGAATATTAGGAAATTAGTTATATGCTTATTGTACAAATTCTAAAATGTCGTCTTCTTTGGTATTTTGTGAGACATTATGTAGGCAACAGTGTCTGTGCTGAAAGAACTTGTAACACATTTGTGAAGGAAACAAATATGCAAATCATACATTTAATAATTTAACATTACCTCTGACTATCTTAGTGAATGACAGAGTCAGTTTTTGGTACAGAATTTGAGAAGACACATATTTCTGGAAAGCACAAGAAAGTGCTAGAAAGCACTAGAGTATACCGAATTCATAAGTTCCAGAGAAGAAGCAAGTACAGTGAGGTTATATTGAGCCTATAAGCTACTACTAATTATTCTGAAAAGTCCAATAAATTGTTAAAAATGGTTCCAATCCTTATTAGTGAGATTGACGCTTCTTTGAACTGACAAGATAAAAATCTCTACCTCAAAAGAAATATTAACACTTTTACTTGACAACCATATTTTAAATATTGAGAGAAAAGGAACAAAATAAATTGAAATTCACAAGTTATTGCCTAGTATAACAATTTTCCCACATAGTCACATATACTTTAATAGGAAGTGTTTCTAACCATTCTTACCCTATGAGTTTTTCATTTGGAAATAAATTTGAGTTCTTTCATCCTTGACTTAAATTGGGGGTAAAATAGCTATATGAATCACATAGTAAGAGGCTTGTTAAAGCTTTAGAATATTTCTAGATAGAAAATAGTTCATGCAAAACATGGTAATAAGTGCAAGAATGCAAAACCAAATGGATTATTTAATGTTTGAATATAGATTTTATATGAAACTATGGTAAAAGTAAGCTGGAAGAGTGGAATAGATCACAAAATACTAAGTATTTTCAATCACTGTCTACATACTGCTAGTATATCAAACATATGCTTTGTTTTAATGTTTATTAGCCACAATAAAATAATGATTATTAGGGCATAAATTGCATTGCTCTTTAATAATCGCAATTTATTTTACAAACTTATAGATATTTCCAATTATTTATTTTATGTTTCCAACTTTTATCATTTTCCAAATATATAAGGACCAAGGATTAAGTGAATATAGAATAATGGATTCCAAAATTTTCTACATTTTCTAGTAAAGTAAACAATAATATCTAAGCTACTTTAACATCTTCAAGTGCCATGTAGGTCAATTTTTAGTAGAATTTATTCTGAGGATTTTTTTCATACATTTGACTCAGGATCAGCATATACATTTTGGCTATCTCCAAATGTCTTGAAAACTAAGGGACTAAAATGGTACTCTGATTTCCACACAGAGAAACATATTTCCAGCAGTTATATTTCAAAAACTACCATTTAATCAGATGCAAAACATTTACTTGGAGTTAGTTGATATAAAACATAATTTTAAGGCATAATTGTACATTTTTAATCAATTAAATATCTATGTTTGAGGGGAAATGTTAACCAAAGAGCTGCCTTCAGTTGTACCTTACAAAGTATGCTGAAGAATTTTGAATGAAATTTGAAGGGATCTCATAAAGGTGAATTTCTTGATGTTCTAAGACAATCTAAAAATATAGCTGGAGTCATACCTATACACCTTAATTTTAATACACTCTATTGTTATCTTTCTCATGTATATTCATTGATTTTGAATTTGGGGAAAATGTTTTAACACAAATATTTACTTTTACTACTACGCTTTAAATCTATTCTTCCATATGAACTCGAAGTACACACTTATGTTTAATGTCAGATTATTAAAGTTGATGGACTCTCTTTGAATGTTTTTTATGAAGACAGATAGCTAAAATATTCCATAATATTAGATACTTGTAAAGGAATCTAAACGTGGTGGCGTATTAGGCCTCTCCTTAATAATAGCATTTTCAACTCACTCAAAAAGAGAAAAACTCTGCCTATAAAATTATAATAAATACTAAAACTATCAGTTTCAGGGTGATACAAAAGTAAATGAATGAATCATTTTAAACTCAAAGTATCTTAACAGTTGTATTTAAGACTGTTCTTTCTTTGATTACAAAAGTTGGGTTTATTTAGTTATTCTATTTATTTTATATACATCAATCTGTTTATTTTACATATATAGAGATACAGAGATATTTATATCTCTATATTAACATATGAATCAGTGAAATATACATCAAGCTCTATGACATAGAATAAACTTTCCATAAACTTTTTGAATATCACATATGTATGCTTTTATTATAGATAGCAGTAATCAATATATTATCATAAAATAATTCCTAATAATAACTAGCATATCAATTTATCACGGTTTTTTTTTAAAAAGCACACACTTCTAATTTATCTGCACAATTGGAAGCTATTGAGAAAAAAAGCAGAGAAATATATGCTATGTGGTGTTAGAAAAATATGCAGTTTTTATATCAATCTAATTGGAAAATTTAATTAGAGAAATTTTCACTAAAAGTTGTGCTACAAATTTAAAGATCGATTGGAAGAGATGAAATAGCTACATGTCCCTTTCCCACCATTTTAGTACTGAGAGAGGCAAAAAGAGAGTTTTATCTGAACTGAAAAATATGATACAATTTTTATCAGTTTAAATTAAATAGAAAGTAAGGAACAAAGAAAATAAAGTCATTTATAAACCACAGATGTAAAATTTTACTTACGAACCTTACAAGGATTTAAACAATGCATTTTATTTTGATTGTTTCTTCTGTCTTTATTTTAAATAAATGCTGAGTAACAGTTTCTACTTGTGAGATTCAAAGATTGAGACCACTCTTTAAAGACTGGTTTTATAGCCCATTAGAAATATTTTTTTTATGATGTGTAATGAGAGATTATAGTAGGTTAACTTCTGTAACTTCAAATAGGACACCTATAACAAGTATTCACTTTAAACTTCTAAATAAAATATACATAGCAGTTACATTCAAAGCCACTAAGAACATCAGGTTTATGCCTTAAATTTTGAAAGTATACAGGTTAAACAATTTTCAGTCAATATTCCAATTAATTTAGAAAAATATTTTAAATACTTTCTTTAAAAAGTCTCTAGTGCTGGGTGTGGTGCGGCATGCCTGTAATCCCAGCACTTGGGAGGCTGAGGCAGGAGGATTGTTGTGAGTTAGATACCAGCCTGTGCTATAAAGTGAGCTCAAGCCCAGCCTGAACTGACAAAAAAAAAACAGAACAAGAAAAAAAAAAAAAAAAAAAAAAAAAAACCCTCTAGTAAGTTTAATTAAATTTAAATACAGATTGTAATGGTATATAGTTTGAATTAAAGTGCTACCTGTACTATAGTTTAGATATATTGTTCAAACCAAACAAGGCTGGAGCAATTCTGAAAGAATTGGAAAAAGTTTACTTGGATATAACCATGACTTTTAAATCCATACTATTGACAAATATGTCACATTAAAGGTTGTTATTATTTTTACTGACTGCCAGAAATTGCCTCTAAATTTTGTCTATATGCCTGTATGCCTACTAAACTTTATCCATTCAGAAAGAGGATCATATCAGAAAATAAACACAAAAAATCAGACTTCATCAAAATTAATTACTAAAATATATCCACATACAATTTTTTTCTATTCCAAGTTCATAGTAATGCTAAGTTCATAAAAAATAAAAATCAAGTCAGAAGCAAAATAAAAAGAATAAATCCTTGCCCTGGAAATAAGAATATATAACACATTTATAGTTAATAAGATATTGGTTTAGAAATAATTAGAAATTGCTGAGCACATGAAAGTTTTCTGTAACCATAGAACAACTGTTCAAGTGTTCTGCTCACATTGTCTTCATTTAATTTATTTTGTTTTTATGCTATATTACTTAACTTTTCTTTGCTGCTTCTCTCACTGCAAATATAGCCATATTCAGGTGGTTATATATGAGTGTATGTAAAGCCCACATATAACAAAATATGTAACAAAATGAAATAATAGCTTTGCCATTTCACAATGAGTGGAATCCAAGGAAGTAAAATCACCCATACATCTGATTGAAACATAAAACAATAAATTCTCCTAATCACCAATTGAATGATCTTTAATCACCACCGTTGAGAAAAACCTACATAAACATAATAGTATATAATTTAAATAGGGCTTATATCAAAATGAATAAATATCACTTTAGGTGATACTTGCAAATAAACAACCTGGTCAACTTAAGACTATTTTAAATTCTCAAAGCTCAAACTTTATGTATGTTGAGAGATTATTTTTCACCTTCATAACAGACTAGATTTGTGTACAAATATTCTGAATCAGTATATTTATTCATGGCAGCAGTACATTAAAGGCACTGGTATACATATTTTCTTAAACTTAATTTTTACAAATAAGTTTGGAAAGACTTTCCAAAGACAATTAAATAATACCTTGGAAATTTTCTTTCTTATATCCACCCTATAAACTCTACTTTTTTTTAATTTTAAAAATAAAAGGAGGAGGGGCTGGGGATTTAGCTCAGCAGCAAAAGCGCCTGCCTGGCAAGCGCAAGTTCGTGAGTTCAGTTCCCGGTACCGGAGAAAAACCAAAAAAATAAATAAATAAATAAAAATAAAAATAAAAAGAGGAAAACATTAACAGACAGACAACCTTTTACAAAATAGCAAAAGAACAGTACAAACAATATAGAGTTACAAAGTGGTAGGAAACTAGCAATGCTTTTTGTATTACATATTGATATCACACTGACATTGTGAAATGGTAGGAAAGCGCTCAAGGGTAAAGGGCAATTGGGATGTGGGAAAAGAAAAGGGTAAAAAGGAGAAATTTTGTTTATATGTATATACAGGATAGTTAACATAGTTCTTCTACTGTCTTCTATTTCTTTGCTGAAAGAAACTGTCAATGAGTCCTTGATTGATCAATATTGCAGTCTCTATTTTCATGAGAAACCACTTTGAAGATAGCAATATATTCTCAGTCTTTTACCCAGTGTGAGCTATATGTCTATATATCTTTATCTATTCTTATGCATATTCATCTATGTCTGTACCTCTATTCATATCTATATTTCTCTCTTAAGCTTTATTGAATCCATATTTGCTGTATAATTTCAAATATGAGTTACTGTTTCAAAGTTAAGGGGTAGAGGGGCCGGAGATATAGCTCAACAGCACAAGCACCTGCCTGGCAAGCTTAAGCTTTCTATCTAAAGTGAGGCTTCTTCCAGTCACTAATGTCAAAATCTTCATTGGGTTAACAAGATGTTTCAATTACTGTACTGGTCTCATTATCTTAATCAGTGTAGTCTATATTTTACTTATACAATCCGTATAATAACCGTCAAGTTTAAGTTCATTCTCTAGAAGTTTAGCTACAATTATTTGATATCATCGGGATTAGAATCAGAACATTTTTCATTATTTTCTGCCATATAAAGTAATCTTGTGATGAATTTGAAGGGAAATACTTATACAACAAAATATAGCATGGAGTTGTTAGTAAGAAATCACTGCCCTTATTGAAAATTTGTTTTGTAATTATTTCATAAATACAACCTCGGTTACTAACCACGTGCTTAGAATTCTGACACTTATTGATTGAAGTATCTAAACTATGTAAATATTTAATTTTTCTCAATGTTTTTCCAGATTAAATATAATATGTTTTACATCTTTCCAAAATTCATCAAAATCTAAGATATTGGGGATATTAAAATAAAAGAAAGGTGCAGCTTACTTAAATTTTATGCATAAATATGAGTTCTGCATCCCCAGATCTAATTAACTTCAGATTGAAATTATTTTCTAAGCATCAAGAAAGATCCAAGAAACAGAAAAATCAAATTTGTCACGCGGTAATTACTATCCTAAATCGACATAAAATAATATCTAGGTATTCCATTCATATGTGTAATACAATGATTAGTTAAATGTGATCATTCCGTATATCTAAAAGGTACTAATAAAATCAACTTTAAAAATCAATGAGGTATGCGGCAGGATGTACATATATTACACACAAACCCTACAATATTTTACATAAGTGACTGGGATCCACCTGCTTTTGAGATGTTTCTGTTACAGGTACTTATTCTCCACAAACACAGAGACTGTTCTACTGGTGATCTCACAACAACTGAAACTAACTCAATGAGATAGACAGAATTCTGCTTGTTATCTGCTGAAATGGTTTTGCATATTTAAAAATAAAAGAAACATTGGGAAATTATGAATATGAGATCTATGTAAAAACTATTGACTATGTAAAAACTATTGGTCTTCGAAATGTTAATGTTGTTTTCATACAGGAAAAAGTGATTAGAATTATTCCAGGTATCTGAGCACACACTTGGATACCAAGGTAGGAGACTTGGCATTATATGAGTGATGGGAAAAACAGACTTTCTTTCAGTGGTTATTTAATATAGGATTTAGTAAGAAAATGATTTTGTAAGTAGAGTGGATCTACATTATAGAGGGGAGGATGTGAGTCTCACAGAAGCTCAACTCATGTTTCCTGAAAAATAAAGTAGTATGGTATGAAAATGATTCTGAAAATTCTTTGTATAAAGGATTCAGTGACAAAACCTGTGGTTTTTAATGTATTTCAGTAATCTAGGTAATGGAGGAGCTCTTACCTTGGAAATGTAACAGTGAACATGTAGGAAATATAAACAAACATACACACACATTGCCATGTATAAAATTCATATTCTTGCCTCTTTGTGTCTGTGGAAATGTGTACACATGTTAGCTTATTGTGTCATTTTATTTAAAATTGAATCAAAAATGACATAATTTATCAAAGAGAAGAAAAATTTCCAGCTATAACACTGGGTAATTGGAAGAAAAATCTTGTACAACATAGTATAAAGGAGTTTAGGATGTTAGCTTCTAACTTCATATGTGAGGACTGCAATTTAGTATAGTCTCAAATTAATTTTCCTCTAATTATAAATTATTTATCTTCAAACTTTTTCAAAAAAATCATCCTGAAAACTATTGTTCTCCAAATACATTTAATTACTATTACATAGTCATTGTATTATTTGTTTTAAGTTTATTGCCACCCATTTGCTTCTATATAATTGCATTACCCCTCTACACCTTAACAGAATGCATATCCTTGCATTCTCGTGGACAGCCTAAAGAATTCTATTCCTATAGTCAATTTCAAGCCATAGGCTTATATCCAGCCAATGAAAGGCCAAAATGATTTAGAATTCAGAAATACCCCAAAACTTCTAGAGCAGCTGCGGCAAGATGCGTGAGTACTTGGAGTTTATGATCTTAACTTTACATTAAAGTAGTTCCTGTGAATCAGTCACTTTAATGATTTAGGTCACTGTGTCCTTGCAGGGGACTTTTTACGTTCAACAATTTTGGACTCTGAGGACAGCAATAGTTTCAATGACACACATTTGACCTTTCAAGGTAAAAGTACACGTCTAATTACCTGCTTCCTATTGTGTAGTTTAAATAAAGCAGTATAATTTTTTGCTTCATTTTATCAAAATATGACTAATATATCTTTTAAGTACTTTAGATATATTTTGATAGAGGCATTTGAGCTCTCGATGTTTAATACTTGTTAGTGTACTACACATTGTTATAGAGCAGATATCTAGAGGTTACTTATTTCATTAAGAGAAACTGTACACACATTGAGTAGCAGTGTGTCATCTCTCCCTTCCACTTATCACATCAGTCACTATTCTACTTTTTGACTCCACAAATTTGACTCTGCAATATTTCCTAACTACATAATAGTTATCCTTATGTGACTAGTTTATTTCACTTAGCATAATGCCTTTCTTCTGAGTTCATCAATATTGTCATATATTATAGTTTTCCACTTTACTAAGGCCAAATATTATTCCATTCTGTGTGTATAACAGATTTTTATCCATTGATCTTTTTAATGAACATTTACTTTATTTTGATATCTTTTTTATTGCAAATAATACTGTAAGGAATACAGGAGTATTAATATCTTTGAGATCTTGATTCACATTCGTTAGGATAAATATATAGAGATTGTGTTACTGAATCATATGGTAGTTCTATCTTAATTTTTTAGTAATCTCCTAATGTTTACATAGTGAGTCACCTTTCTGGATTCTCACTACCAAGTCACAAGAACTTCAACTTTCCCACATCATGCTCAACTGTTGTTATATGTGGTATTTTTAAAATCAGTCATCCTAATAAGTGTGAGATGCATCTATTTTTAGAAATGTTTGAATTATGAGAATCTTATTTAGAAAATTAACTCTTTTAAAATATATACCTTGTAAATATATTCTACCAAACTATAGTCTGCTTTTTACTCTGTGGTTTATGTTTTTTGTAATATGGAAACTTTTTATTTTAGCATTGCTTTTCTTATCTATGATCTGGTGACAATATACTGAATTTAAATTTAGTTGAGGCAAATAGCATACAGAAAAGGACAAAACATTAATGGGGAAAATTCAAAGCATGGACAGCACACATTCATTGATTAGAACATAATTATTAATATTGTTAAAATATTCACACTCCTGAAGACAGTCTTCAAGTATAATGTGATATCTAACAAAATTCCAAAGACAATTATTGTACAAATAGAAAAGACAATCCCAAAGTTCATATGGAACCACAAAATAACACAATTGTAAAATTATTGTTAATAAATAAAGATGGTAAGATAAAATTTCCCTATGTTAAAATATTTTACAAAGATACATTAATTTCAACTATATACTACTAGCATGAATACATGTAAAATGAAATAGAATAAAGAATGTATAAATAAACACAAATGAAAATGGAATTATTTTTCATGAGCGTGCTAAGAATACGCAATGGTGAAAGGAAAATATTTTAAACAAATGATGTTGGAAATAGTAAATATCAGATGCAAAGAATAAAAATGGACACATACTATTCACAAGAATCACATCAAAATGGATTAGAAATTTAACCTCAAGACCTGAAACACTAAAATTTTTAGGAGCATCTAAACATTGTCACTTCCACACTCCATGTTTTCAAGAATTGGATAATTCATAAGCACAATAGCTTCTCTTTTAAAACGTAATTTTTCTTCTTGCTTCTGAGATGGTCAAGGCCAAAGCTCTTTGTATATTCAACCAGAAACTGGCTCCCCAAGGGAAAGAAGCAGGCTGAAAAGTCGTGATTCTTGGGGTTACACTTGTGTTTCCTTGATTAGATATAAGCCTTCCGCAAATCTGTGAGACACACTAATATTGGGAGTGGAGATCTTTCAACTGTTTCTGATTCATTTTTAAATAGAACCAATGGTATTTCGTACAGAGAGAGTTCTATTAGACAGAATCAAAGGAATTATATATTTTGCTGAAGCATAATGATACTGTTATAAAAATGTAGATTACAAAATTTTAATCTGATCAATGAGCTATATCTACTCTGAAATAAAAGTGGATAGCAGTGTCACTTTCAAAGACTATTTGGCACAGGGGCTGGGGATTTAGCTCAGCGGCAAAAGCACCTGCCTGGCAAGCGCAAGGTCGTGAGTTCGGTTCCCGGTACCAGAGAAAAACCAAAAAAAAAAAAAAAAAAAAGACTATTTGGCACAGTTTTCACAAACTAAATACATTCTTTGACCCACTAAACATCTATGCAAAAATGAATGTGATTCAGTAATTGTACTCCTTAGTACCAACTGGAAGAAACTGCAAACTTTTATCTACACAAAAACATACATGAGGATGTTTATGGAAGCTTTATTCAGAATTGCCAAGAGATGGAAGCATCAAAGGCGTTCTTCAGTTGATGAACAGGCAAATTGTGCTACATCCAGACAATGAATATCAATGTGAGGGCTGGGGATTTAGCTCAGTGGCAAAAGCGCCTGCCTGGCAAGCGCAAGGTCGTGAGTTCGGTTCCCAGTACTGGAGAAAAACAAAAAAACAAAACAAAAAAAAATAATAATAATATCAATGTGAGAAAGTAGCTCCTGACCAAACTATTAAAAGACATAACGGAAACTTAAATGCATAAAAATAAGTGAAAGACTCCAATCTGAGAAGGTACACATGATTAATTAATTCCAAGGATAAGTCATTCTGGAGAAAAGAGAACTATGGAAATAGTAGGAGAATTAGTAGTTACACATAAAGTAGAGGGAAGAAAGTGATGAATAACCACTCACAGCGGATTTTTAGAACAAGAGAATTGTCCAGTGTACTTTATAGTGGATACGTATCATCAATACTTTGTTAAATTAAAGAATGATCAACTAACAACAAGCATAAATTCAAAAGCAATGTATGGAATTTAGGTGACAATGATATATCAATGTAAGTTCATCAGTTGCAGCAAACATATGCCTCTGGTAAATAATGATAATGTATTTTGTCCTAGCTCTCCTTGTTAGCTCTCTTCCTCTTCCTACTTCCTAGCAGCTATGAGGTGAAAGCTTTTCTCTGCCATGTCTTTCAAGCACGATGTTTCTGCCTTTCTACTGGTCACGCAAGTGTGGTAGAAGAGGCTGTCTGAGAAATCACTTTAGCTTCCTTTCAATTTTGTTATGAAACTAAGACTTCTCTATTTTTATAATTCTCTAAATGATGGTAACATTTTTATGTAGCATATAAGTGAATTTTAACACTTAATATTTAACACTTTTAACACATCATAAGTGAACATTGAAGTTGTTTATTTACTAGTAGAATAAAGCTTTGCCTGGGCCCCATAATGGGATCACGATGGCTTGTAGGAAGATGTATACTGATCCCTACTGCAATGACCATTTGATCAGTTTGACACTGTTTTCATATTCAGACTCGAGTTTAAAAGTGCTGAGATCTCAGCATAGTTTTTAACAGGAGACAATGACCTGATTCACAGACAAGTGTCAAGATCGTAGTTATGAAGATGAGGTTTGAAAATGTTTTCCAAAAGACTCACCAGGAGGAAAACTTGGTTGTAATCGATGGGCTTTTGGGGAAATGACTGCCTCATGATGGCTGTAACTTCTACAAGTACATTAATCCATGGGTGAGTTTTTAGCTGGAGGGGCTTCCCAGGAGGCGGGGCTTCAGGGGATGAAGCAGACCCCTGGAGGCGAGTCTTTAAGGACTTGCTTTTGTACCAACTCCTTTCTTACTCACTCTCCTCTTTATTTCTCCTCCTGCCATGCGTTAAGCAGATTTTCTCTGCCCTACCTTTCCACATGTCTAGAAAACCAGCAGACCACGGGCTGTGAAACCTGATCTAAAATAACCTTTCCCGCTTTTCCTTCTCACAAGCCATCACGATCCCATTCTTAGGTCCATGCAGATCCCTATTCTAGGAGTAAATAAACCACATCAATGTTCACTTACTGTTAATACTTACCAAGTGTTAAAAGTGCTAAAGTTATCATTCTCAGGTATGTGTGAAAGGGATGAAAAGCTAACACAGTCAGTCTAATGTCATGCCTGCCAGTTGCTTTTATTTTAAGTTTTGCCCGGTTGCTCCAGGTTTGAAGCCTGCACTATTTCTTCTTCTTAAACCAGCTGATTAAATCCATACCCAACAACTTTCACTTCGACTACTGGATTTTCATTGTGTTCCCATCTCATCTGCCAAAATACTAAGCAGGGACCAGACAAGTAGGAGAAGGCTTTTACCCTACAGTTTACCAAAATCACTTAAAACGGCCAGTCCACAAGGAGCACAGGAAACCTTGCCATCTTCCGAATATTTTCCAGACATAAATTGCCCCAGGCAGCTCCAACTGCTCTTACCCTCTATAAAACGCTCCTCTTTGTGTTGTTCTGGCTTTCCTTGTAAGGAGCAAAGAATTCTGCCTTTCATCTGAATGTTTTTATGCTTTATCCTGCCGTTGAAAGAACCTGCACATTTTATCAAAGAAGGAGAGAAAACTTAAAACAAGCAAATAGGCACTGTGCAGCAGTCTTGCAAACAAATATTATAGCCAAGCAAATTAACAAGAAAATAGAGGTGAGGTAGAGATTCATGAAGTCACAATATGCAGTGAAGAAGAACAAAAGCAGACAAGACATGATTAGATGTCCATTTGGCATTGACTACTTTTCTCAAAAGGAAGACTTGAGATACAAAATGTGATGCTTCCTTGCTGTGGGAACAAATGTTTACACACACATAGCATTCAAAAGATGTAAAGCGCAGATTACTAAAATGATAAGAACTCACTAGAAATGTTATACCTTTTAGGTAACCTGAAGTGAAGTTGGTTATGGATGCTTGTCTCCACATAGATAAACTCAGACTTTGGCATGGAAATAGCTTCCTGTCATTTTGAAATTGTATTTCATAATTTATTTTTCCTAATGGCATTCTTTTCTAAAGAGACTGGAATATTCTGCACATTAAAATTCTTCACACTTAAACATACACTGCCACTTTGTAGGGATTCAAACATTTTCTTGTATATTTCTTTGCACATTTATTAGATATTAATGATTTTGGTCTATAAAGGCATTAGCATGGTTTATCAGTTTTCATTTTCTTATCATATACAGTGATCTATGATAAATAGTTACTGCTTTTGATCATTTATACTGGATTTGGAACAGTGAAATAGGAGCACTCACTATTGATTTATTGTCAACTCCTATTTTTCAACCTTTCTTCTTTCTTATTTAACCATGTCTACTTCCCTTTGTTATAGTAGCTATGATAATCATCTAATCACTTATTCTACACCTTCCCATTGAATAGCAATTGCTATTCTTTTCCCTTATAGAATATTTTTCTTTAAAATTGTAATGGATTACTTACTTGTTTTCCTTTTGAGATTTCATCTGACTCTACAGTGTATTTTTTTTGCAGCTGTGTATTGTTTGAAATCACCAAATAACAGAAAAAGTTTCTTTTTCTTTAGGTAGACACATCTACTTATTCATTGCACAAAAGAGGTGGCTGTTAATCACAAATAGCTGTTCATATGTTCTTTATGTCTGTTAGGAGTGCAGCATGCAAACACGCACGCACACATGTACACACACACACACACACACACACACACACACTCACACACGACAGCAACAAGCATCCTTGTTTTGTCCGTTCACTGATTACCTGATGACTGTTTTGGGGGTATTGGGCTGTGAGAACTTATCAGAGGAGGCTTTCTAAGAATGTTGCTTTTACAGAAAGGAAAATATAAATTAGAATTCAGAGAGATTCTTCAATATTAGCTAAGGTAGGAGATATCTGGCTCCCTTGCATGGCCTGCATTTACAGTGTAACTTAAAGTGTTTGAAATGGTTTCTTTCACTCTCTAATCAATAATGAATATCAATTTTGCTTTCACTGAAATAATACTGTCTGGAAGTCATGCACTAATTTTAATTTTCAACAAACAATACCCTAGGATAATAAAAGAAGAAGAGAATCATTTGTATAAATCTAAGAGTAATAAATTTTTAGCATAACAGATGAAATGAAAAATGAAATTTCCTAAGAAGATACATGTGATGATTTGAACATGGAATGTCCTGCAAAAATTCATGTTTCAAAGTGTTGCCATGGTACACAGCACGTTCAGAGATGGGGCTTGAGAAAGTGATCAGAAAGGGTATATCAGGGCGAGCCATGGAGTTTTGTCCTTATGGATCTCTGTCTCTGTCTCTGTCTCTGTCTCTCTCTGTTTTTCTCCGTATGTCTCTATCTCTCTCTGTCTCTCAGTTTCTCTCTCTGTCTTTTTCTGTCTCCTCTCTGTCTCTGTCTGTCTGCCTCTCCCACTGTCTCTCTCTTTGTTTCTCTCTCTGTCTCTGTCTCTCTGTCCTCTCTCTGTCAGTCTCTGTCTCTCTCTGTCTCTGTCTGTCTGCCTCTCCCACTGTCTCTCTCTTTGTTTCTCTCTCTGTCTCTGTCTCTCTGTCCTCTCTCTGTCAGTCTCTGTCTCTATCTCTTTCTGTCTGTCTATCTGTCTCTGTCTCTGTCTGTTTGCCTGTCTGTCTGTCTCTCTGTCTCTCTGTATCTTTCTGTCTCTCTCTCCCATCTACTATAACAGAGCAGCTGTCCTCTGCCGTACCTTTCATCATGATGTTGCTTCTTTGACACAGGTCTAAAAGCAATGTTGTCAGCTTCTCATGGGCTGAAACTAGAACTGTAACCTAAAATCAAGTTTTACCTTCTTTAGGTTGTTATTCTCAGGTATTTGGTCACAGTGATAGGTGACTGAGAGAATATATTTTCAAAGAATTAATCTTATTCAACAGAGAGAGTTTAACACAATTGCACTAGAAAAAAAGGAAAAAGTTATTAATCAATTATCCCCTTCTTGGGGCATGGTGGCACACACCTATCATCCTAGTACATCATGGAAGGCTGAGACAGGAGGATTGCTATGAGTTTGAGACCAACTCGGGCTACATAGTGAGTTCAAGACCAGCATAAACTGCACAATGAGACCATATCTCAAAAAAAAAAAAAAATTACTCCTTTCCCCCCAAGAATTCATATATTACTTGGGTATACAGAAATTTTCTAACTATGTCTCAAACTCTATGCGTAATAAAGAAAATATTCATAAATTGACAATGGGAAAGTCATAAGGAAAAGAAAACCTATAAGCAAATTAATCAAATTAAGGCAAATTAAAAGTTTAATCAATTGGGTAGAAACTTTCTGAAATATAGCACAGAGGAATAAGTAATACACAGTTTTTAACTTTTTTAAAATTTGGAGGAAAAAGAGCAAAAATGTAAACTATGTGAAGTAAAAATTTTAAAAGAGATGATAAAGCCTGGAATGCGTACATTTGTTTGGTGTGTGTGTGTGTGTATGTGTGTTCAAAAGCTACTCAGTGATATAACATGAATGAAGCTCAAAACATTATGCTAGTGTGAAAAAATCAGATACAAGGTATTATATATTATTTACAATTTCATTTATAAAGTGCATCCCTGTAATGGCAAATTTATATAGTTCCCCAGTGCTGTAAGTGGAAATGGGGTTAAATCTAAGTAGTTATTATTGCTCTTACTAGAATGATGAAGTTATTTTAAAATTGAATTACAATGTTTCACATGTTTGCAAGTTCACTAAATATCATGAACTCTACACTTAAATTAGGTAATTTTATGTTATGTAAATTAAACCTCAATAAGGTTGTTTAGAAACAAAGCAGATAATTTCTGAACTGTCTTTTTTTAACAGAAATTGGCTTAAAAATTCAAAAAAACCTAGTTTTCAAATGAAACTTTATACAAAATAATGCAGGAACTGATGTATATATCACTTCCTCAGATCTATCTTGTTACACACAAATGTTAAAAGTATTTAAAACAAACAAACAAATGAACAAACACCTCATGATAAATACCAAATCTGTGGTATCTCCATGGCCCCTTTTGTTATGGCTTTTGAATCACCAGTAGACTTTCTCAGTTTGACAGAAAGGGTTACTGAATTCTCTCTTTTCTGGCCTGGTTCTGTGACTTACTTTGGCAGATTTTCTAGACAAGATGCAAGCACAAGCTCTAAAAAATGAATTTGTATTGATGCTTGTGATTGTTATTCTACAGTTATAATAAAATAAGCATTCTCAAGAAAGCCCGGAAGTCTCCTGAGACAGACACACAGAATTAAGTCAAATTACCCCAGTTGTTCACCATTTAGAAAAAATTTTCTCCAGTCCACTCTTAGAGCTGAGTAAACCCACCTAGTTGAGTCCCTACATGTGTTTGTAGTAGCTGCTTATTTTCTAAAACAACTGATGTAGCAATGTTATTTTAAAATTAGCACCATATATTTATATACAGAACTATTTTATTATTATATCATATTATACTTGAAGAGATATGAAGTAGTAATGCCATTAATCACTTTTTGAGCACTTATAAATAGTTTAACTTTAACCTTCTCTGTGTTTTACTGCATTTTAATTATCTGATGTCGTATATTGACTATAGGGAATAGCCCATACTTTAAATGCCTGCCACTTTTTAGATAGTTCTTGTTTTTCCATTTTAAGTGTATGAAGTAATGAATTTTAAATAGAAAAAAGTTACTCAGGCATAAAATTATTTAGTAAATTGTTTCTATAACCACAGATATTGTGTTTCCTAGGAAAGGTCATGACGTATAAGTATGACATTTTGAAAGTTCGGCTGTGGTGAAACAAAATCAATTTTAAGTCGTTTATCATATAGTAATAAAAGTCCCTGTTTATCCTGTTCTCCTTTTCAATTAACTTGGTCATTTCTGTGTGATCATTAGTTTGGAATATAATGTTTGTTTCTTTTGAAGCAGTTAACATTTCTCTGCTTATTCATGGATGAAATATAGACCTTTTTTTTTTTTATTGAAATTTGCTTTCCTTTAGTGAAAATTCTCTATTTTACATTAGGAAATAAAACCTATTTCTTGTGTTTGCATTTAGATAATGAATGTTGCTATAAACTTTTACTCTGCCTTTCATTTATATTAAGGCATGCATTCATGACAAATTAATAGCATATTTTCTGGGAAAAGTACTTAAGAATATTTACAATGTAGAGTATGTTTTTCACTATTACACTTTACAATTCCTACTTCTTTAACTACCAAGCTCATTCTTAATATTCCTCCATGAGAAGTCTCAAATTTTCCTTCTGTCTGTACTCATTGCCTTTCAAACTTACTGAACCAAGCTACCTCAACAGATCTGCTCCTACCAAGAATGTCCTGTGACTAGACTACTTCCTCCACACTGACAAAAGCACACTTAGTAGAATGAGTAGAACCATGTCTATTTCTGTGAAGAATTACCTGTCAAATAGCTACCTTACAGTGTGGATGGGATATTTTGTAGCTGAACACACACAAGAAAGGTGAATGTACACTATCTCTAGTTTTTCTGTTTTTTCTCAATATTCTTTTGCTTTCTCCTTCATTTTTCTCTCCTGATCTCTTCTCTAGCTTTCCAAAGTTTGGGTGACCATCTTTAGCCCCTCACCCTTGCTTTTACTCTATTTCTCTTCAGCTGTCACTCTGATTTGTCCCCTATCCCTCTTAAATTCCCCTTCTGCACAGGGTAAAATCACCCTACCAAAGGAAAACACGTGCATACAAATTGCTGGTCTGTGTTGGATGTTACTATATAACTACATATCTTGCTCCTATGATTAGAGATAACAAGTTCTCAGTACAGATTGTCAATTTCTAAGCTGTGCTTGATGATATTGTTATTGCTAATTGTGCTAATTTAGTCAAGATGTCGTACTTGTTGCAATCAGTTTTTCACCCTTTTGTGATACCACTGTGATTATCTGCAGTCATAATCATCCCAACAGCCCTGTATCAAAGCACTGAGTGCTGACCTGAATAGATAGCATCTCTTCATCCCTAATAAAATGAGAGATAGGAACATGGGATATACCAAGAAGACATCTCAGAGGAATAGTTTTAAAACCAGTGATAAACTATCTAACATAAGAAAAATACAAACAACAATACCGAATGCTAATTAAAATAAAAAATAGAAAATGACAAGATGCAGAAGCAAAATGCAATCCCCAAGTTCAAGCCCACCAAGAACAGATCCAGGGACAGTGAGAGAAGAAATCAGAAGCTACCTACCTGAATTTACTGGAATTACAGTAGAAGAAATGAAAAATATATACATGAAGCTGCAAAGGTTATCAAAACAGAAACAATCTCACAGATAAAAAAGAAATGCCAACCATAATGGTGGACTTCCTTAGCAGGGCTGGAGCAGACATAGATTGAAAATATAGAGAGGAGCATTAAAAAAAATGGAAACAGTGAATGCCCATCATAGGAAATAAACAGAATCCATAAAACAGATTCAAATTGATTTTGAGGAAATTTAAAATTCTATTGAAACTTTGCAAAACCAAATGAAAATAAGATAATAGATTTAGAAGACAGGATCATGGCTAGAGATCATGAAAAGGAAGATCTCAGAAAAATAGCAAGGGACCACGAAAAAAACCATCCAACAACTGCATCATGATGCAAAGAAAAACAACATAAGACTCTGGAGTCAATGAAAATGCAGGAGTCAGCACAGACAACATAAAAAAATGTGTTCAGAGAAGTAATAGCAGAAAACTTCCCTAGCATGGGAAAAGAAATTGACAAACATACAAAATTCCAGTTGATCATCACTAAAATAAATCTACACCAACATACATAATAATCGAGATTCCAAAAATGTACTGCAATAACAGAATATTAAAATCAGTTAGAGAAAAGAAACAAATTACCTATAAAGAAAAGCCCATCAGAATCACAGTACACTTCCCAACACAAACCCTTAAGTCACAGAGAGCTAGGATGGAAGTATTTCAAGCCCTGTGAGAAAACAATTTACAACTCAGTTTAATCTATCCTGCAAAATTATATTTCTGAAGTAATGGAGGAAAGAAACATTTCCATTACAAAGAAAACTGAAGAAATTAATAACAACCAAGCAAACTCTGAATAAGTCAACTAGACAAAGAATTCTGAAAGATGTTCTAGAAAGGGAAAACAGAGCCCACATTTCCAAGAGTAGCAACAAAAAGAAGCCATAATTAAAGGGAACTAAGTAAACAGAAGGGAAATATAGGGAATGATGAACAGGAAAACTAAATGACAAAAACAAGGTAATACATATTGGTAATAATCCTCAATGTAAATGATCTGATTTTAATAATTAAAAGAAAGAGATTGGCAGAATGGATCCAGAAAGAAAATTCAATAATAAGCTGCATTCAGGAAAAACATTTAAATCAAAAAGAAATTTATAGACTTAAAAATGAAGGATGGGAAACAATACTCCATGTGACAGCAACACAGAATATCTATTCTATCTGGAAACCAAAAGAGAGAAAGAAGTACTCTACATACCTGTTAAGGGAAATCTACAAGAAGAGATAATTATCACAAATATATACCCTCCAAATACAGGGGCAACCACCTGTATAAGACAAATATTAACAGATGTGAAAAATCAAATAAGCATTAGCAGTGGGGGACGTTAATACCCCATTGTCACAAATAGATAATTAACTACACAAAAAATCAAAGAAATATCAGAACTGAACCAAACGTCTGAACAAATGGACTTAGTAGACTTTTACAGAGTGTTCTACCCCACAGCTTCAGAATACACATTCTTATCAGTGGCTTATGGGATAGTTTCAAAAATAGACAACATATTATCCCATTGAATATATTTAAGTAAATGCAAAATAATTGAAATTATCCCATAAATATTATCAGATCACAGTGCAAAGAAAGTGCAAATCAATGGCAAAAGAAACCAGAAAAACTCTTTAAACACATGGCAATTAAATAACACCCAACTGAACAAACGATGGGTTACAGGTGAAATTAAGAAACAAGTTAAACAGTAACTAAAATTAAATGATAGTGCTGATACAACATACTAGAACTTATGGGACAAAGAAAGCAGTCCTAGGAGGGAAATTTACAGCGGTGAATTCTCACATCAAGAAAAGAAATCAAATTCAAATAAACAACCTAATACTGAAACTCAAACTTCTATAAAAAGAACAAATCAAGCCCAAAGCTTCTATAAGGAAGGAAACTACAAAGATCAGAGTAGAAATTAATGCAATTGAGACTAAGAAAACAATACTAACAATTGAGTCAAAGAGCTGGTTTGTTGAAACATTAAATAAAATTAACAAACTCTTGGCTAACCTTATCAAAAAAATAAAAAAGGAAAACACTCACATTCATGCAATGAGGAATTAAAAGGGTAAAATCACAATGGATCCTGAAATCCAGAAGGTCATCAATACCTACTTTGAGAACCTTACTCTAATAAGATAGAAAACAAAAGAAATGGACAGATTCCCAGATACATGTGAATTATAAATGTTGAATCAAGAAGATTTGGAAATTCTAAATAACCCAATATCAGTCAATTAAGTTGAAAATATAACTCAAAACTTACCTAAAAAGAAAATCTCATTTCCTGATGGATTCACAGGTGAATTCTACAAGAAATTTAGGGAAGATCTAATTTCATTAATTGTCCAATTATTCAATGAATTGAAAAGGAAACAATATTCCCAAAGCATCCCAGGAAGCAAGTATTACTCTGATATTGAAACCAGAGCTGGGCCCAACCAAGAAAGAAAACCACAAGCCAATCTGCCCAATGAACATGGATGCAAAATTCCTTAGTAAAATACTGGCAAACTGAATGCAGCATTCATCAAGAGGATTATACACTGTGACCAGTTAGGGGTCATCCCAGGGATGCAGAGATGGTGCAATGTATGCAAATCAATAAATATAATGCACCATATTTACACAACCAAGAACCACAACCATGAGACAGATGCAGGAAAAGCGTTTGACAAAGTCAACACTCATTCCTGATAAAAATCCTACAGAAAATTGGAATTGATGGTGTTTATCTCAATCTGATAAAAGCCATTTATGACAAACAAACAGTCCACTTCATACTAAGTGGTCAAAAACTGAATGCTTTCTCTCTACAAGCAGGAGCAAGACAAGTATGCCTCTCACTGCTCTTGCTCAATATAGTTCTGGAAGTACGAGCTAGAGCAATTAGACCAGAGAAAGAAAAAAGAAAAGAAAGGAAGAAATTAAATTATCATTATTTGCAGATAATATTATATTCTACATAAAAGACACCAAAAACTCCACCAAAGGACTTCTAAATGTAAAAACCAGATTCACTCCCATAGCTGGATACAAAGTCAAAGCTTAGAAATCAATAGCATTCCTGTATACAATAGCAAACTCACTGAGAAAGAAATTAGAAAAAAATATAACTTTCATAGAAAGACTCAGAGAACTGAAACTTTCAATTTGGAGAAACTCTTTGAAAGCACCTAAGATACTCACTACGGAAAGAATCAGCATGCTTTTGGCATGGAAAATGATGAGATTAATATGTGGTGAAGAGAAGTCTTATTGATAGAGTAGTAGAGAAGCTGAGCAAACTCTAACTCCACCTCCACCGGTTTTCCTATTTCTCAGGCACAGTCTTGAGAAACACACCCAGCAGAATGTGACCATAACTTGATTCATCATAACTTCTTTCTGTAATGTTCTGACTCTTATTCATCAGCTAATTAGATAATAATCCAAAGCAATATTGTCTTGAAGTAGTTGTCTGAATGTCTAAGTGGATTTGAGTCCTAACTAGGAATTCTTCACTTTGAACTGACATGTATAAAAAATTAAATATTGTCGTGTTATATGAGCCACTGCATAGAGGTGACTTCACTTCTCAGAAGCTCACCAGGAATTTTTGTCTTTTAAATTTATCAGTACATGTTTGTAGTAAATAGTGGTAATATTCTTTGTGAGAAGTTGGTACATGTATATCACACATTATCTGATTTCATCCCTTTCCCCATCTATCCCATCCCCTTTCCTCAATCTCTTTGTCTCTTTCTCCTTTTGGAAAGACTCCCTTCTTCCTACTATCTATATTTTATTTTCCTCTTTATGTTTTGGGTTTCTCATGTATGAGAATCCATGCAATATTTAAGCTTGGGTGTCTCTTAGGAATTTTTAAATAATCACTATATCCTATGAGATTGCTGAGAGAATTATATGAATTTGTTTATGTAGATCCACTATAAAATTTTGCTGGCAATTTTTTTGAAGCACTCATATGACATTTAAAACCTGAGAACAAACGAGTGCTGCTTTAGTTTCTGAAAGAAATACAAGTATTTTATAAGAATCCTGTGTTATTTACAACTAAAAACTAAAACGGAAGATATTTCAATCTCGTACAAGATGTAAATTTATGAATATGACAAGAATTCCCTAGACAGTAAACAGAGGAGAAACAATGATTAAAAATTAATGAATCATTTTTTAGTAACTCATTTTTCTCCCATTTATCTAAGCGCAACCTATTCATAACAACTCACTCAGTCAAGGACATTGAATTTTCTAAAAGTGTGAGGGTACGATTGTATTACGCTGAAGTGAAAGGGAAGCAATACTTTCAAAATCACTCTTGAAGCAAGTATTACCCTGACTTCAAGACAACGGAAGAATTCAACCCAAAAAAGAAAACTACAGGCCAATCTCCCTAATAAATATAGATGCAAAAATCTTTAATAAAATACTGGCAAACAGAATCTAGGAAATCATCAAGAAGACTATATACCATCACCAAGTAGGGGACATCCTAGGGATGCAGAGATGGTTCAACATACATAAATCAATATGTGTGATATACCATATTAACAGAACCAAAGATAAAAATCACATGATCACCTCACTAGATGCAGAAAAAGCATTTGACAAAGTCAAACACCCATCCATAATAAAAACCTTACAAAAAAGTGCAATAGATTGTCTTTACCTCAATCTGATAAAAGCTATCTATGATAAACCAACAGCCAACACCATACTAAGTGGACAAAAACTGAAATTTTTCACTGTAAAATCAGGAGCAAAACAAAGATGTCCACTATCACCTCATCTATTCAATATATTTCTGAAAACATTCGACTGAGCAATTAGACAAGAGGAAGAAGTAAAAGGAATAAGAAAATAAAAGAAAGAAATAAAATTTTCCTTATTTGTGAATGACATGATATTCTACACAGAAGACCCCCAAAACTCCACCAAAAGATTTGTAGACTTAATAACCAAATTCAGCAGTGTAGCTGGACACAAAGTCAACACTCAAAACTCAACAGTACACAAGCAACAATCTCAAAGAGAGAGAAAAATGAGGTAAATCATATCCTTTACAGTAGCTTCCAGAAAAATAGTAAAGGAATAAAAACATACTTAAGAACTGTGTTGATTTGGGGTTATTTTTGCAAAGGGAAACAATACAATACAGAACACATATTTTATAAGATTATTTATTATAGTCACCCAAAGAATCATATACAAGAGTATGGGAAATTTTCCCACATACTGAAGAGCAAAGAATCTTGACCAGCTGAGGGCCTGGTTCCCATGATAATGTCCAGCCTGAGTCCAGCTGAAAACCTGCAGCTTATAATGATGCCTCCTGTGAGTCCATCCGAAGGCCTAAAGCCCATAACAATATCTCATGCAGGCATGTTTCACAGATCTGCACTGGGAAGGCACAAAGGTCTATGGTAGAATCTAAGGAGTCTGTGCCAGTGGGATGAAGGATCTGTGCTAGCAGGCTGATGGATCTACACTGGAGACAGAAACCGAAACACAAAATAAGAGCCAGAGCTCCCCTGGAAAGTACCATAGCCATCCTCACCAACAGTGAGGTCAGGAGTTCCTCCAATGATCAGGGCAGCACAGTTCCCTTCAGGAAAGCCAACGTGAGAAACTTCTCCAGGAGACTGAGTAGTTCAACATCTTCCCCTCTGGAGCCAGGAAGTGATGTTCAATGTGAGGACCAGAGTTCACCCAAAGTGAACTGAAGCTATTATCAGTACCAACAAGGTCCTGAGCTCCTTAGAGGATGAAAACAGCCAAGTTCATCAGGAAAACCAGTATGGCAAGTTCCTCCAAAAGAACCAAAAACTCCTTACAACTTCTACCAGCTCCTAACAGGCTTTTTCCTTCTCCCATTCTGCCTCTTGTGCTGGTGGTAACAGTCCTCAGGTGGGCCTCCCACTCCCAGCACAATGCTCACTCCAATCAGCTGGGTGCTGTACATTGACAGCAGTTGTCAATCCGTTATAGGAATCAATCTAACAAAGGATATAAAACATCTATATATTTAAAATCACAGTACTCTGAAAAGGAGATTGAAGAGGATATCAGAAGGTGGAAAGATACTCATTGTCCATGGGTAGGAAGAACTGATAGTGAAAATGGCCATACTCCTAAAATGCTATACATATGTGTTATGGTTTGTGTCTGGGTGTCCCCACAAAGCCTCATGCAGCCATGGGGCAGGCTTTTAGAGTTTGATTGATTATGGTATGAAAGCTCCACCCGCCCTGGGGTGGATAGTTTGCACATGTAAGGGAGAAAAAGAGGGTGCTTCTGGCCATTTCCTCCCTTATGTGCTTGTTATTTTTGCTGTGTTCTGCTGCCATGAACTGTAGCTCTCTGCCATGTGTCACTCTGCCTTATAATCTGCCAAGTACTGACTGAAACCTCCACAAACTGTAAGTGAAATAAACCTTTCCTTCCTTAATTTTAGGCATCAGGTATTTTGTCCTAGCAATGAGAAAAAAGTAACCAAGGCAATATGTAATGAATCCCAATCAAAATACCATTAGCATACCTCAAAAAGCTAGAAAAACTTTACTAAAATTCATTTGGAACCAGCTGAGGTCCAGAATAGCAAAAACAATTCTGGCAACAACGGCAAGTCAGGAGCATCATAACCCCTGACCTGAAATTATACTACAAATCTACTGTGGTAAAGTCAGCATGGTACTGGCCAAAAGATAAATAAATAAAAATAAAAATAAACCAGACCTGATAATCATTGGAACAGAGAAGAAGATGCAGACACAACTCCGAACACATTCAACCACCTTCTATTTGTCAAAGGAGTGAAACTGCTTCACTGGAAGAAAAATAGACCTTTTAATAAATGGTGCTGGAAAAACTGCCTCTCCATATGCTGAAGACTAAAACTAGACCTATGTCTATCACCATGTAGCAAAATAAATTCAAAATAGATCAAAGTTCTAAATATTATGACAGAAACACTAAATTTACTAGAAGAGAAAATAGGCAGAAATCTTGAAGATATAGATGTAAGCAGAGAGTTCATAAACACACCCAGACTGCATGGGAAGTACTGCAAAGAATCAACAAATGGGATCACATCATATTAAAAAGCTTTTGCACAACAGAAGAAATTACTAAAAGTGTGAAAAGGCAACCCACAGAGTGGGAAAATGTTATACCCTGCTGTCCCTCAGACAAAGGACTTATATTTAGAACATATAAAGAATTGAAAAATTCAGGCCCCCAAAATTCAAAGACCCAAAACAAAAATGGGTATCTGAGATGAATACCCACTTCTCGGATGAAGAAATACAAATGGCAAATAAGAAGTACATGAAGAAATACATGAAAAAATGTTCAGCATCATGGGTGATATTGGAAATGCAAATTAAAGCAACACTGAGATTCCATCTCAATCCAAAATGAATAGCTACCAACAAGAAATTAACCAATAGCAAGTGCTGGTGGGGCTGTAAGAAAAAAGGAACCCTTCTCCAATGTTGATGGGAGTAGAGACTGGTGGAACCACTGTGGAAATTATTATGGTCATTCCCAAAAAAACTAGGAATAGAAGTCCCATTTGCCCAGCTATTCCCCTTCTGGATATCTTCCCAGAAGAATTAAAAGCACAATACCATAGTGCTATATATTCACCTATGTTTATAGCAGCATGATTGGTAATGGCTAAATCTTGGAAACAACCCAAATGCCCATCAACTGAGGAATGCATGCAAAAGATGTGGCTTTTTTATATAATGCAATACTACTCAGCCATAAAGAAGGATAAACTGGAGATTTTGATAAGTAAATGGATGCAACTCAACAACCTAATCATAAGTGAAATAAATCAGACCCACATATGTAAACATTATATTATCTCACTACTGTGAGAAGCTGAACAAATAAATAAGATCCAAAATGTACAATGGATGTTGTTAATTGAGAACAAATTGTTCAAAAGAAAGAGAACCTGGGATTGGGGGAAAGGAGAAAGGAAGCAAGGGAAAAGAATATATATATTTATGTAAGTTAAGATAGTTATACAGCTAGTTTCTCTTAGTTTACTGAAAAGAAAAGTTTGAACTGATATAGCTTGGACAATGTATCATGCATGTACTCTGTATAACTACTATGAAGATAACAATATACAGTGTAGTAACTGTTATTGTCCTACTTGCCTGTTTTGAAAGTCTTTATTATTATTATTATTATTTCTCTATGTGTAATAAAATATTCAATTTAGAAAATGATTGTACTCTTTCCGGCAAAATTTTTCTTTATATACAAAAATGAGCATTTTCACTTTTATGCAGTTAGGAAAAAACATTACTGTAGGAAAAAAATTTCTCCACTAAGTAAATCTTCTACATATGACATTTGATAATCATTTCAAATACTTCTAAAGATATTCTATCAGAGATATGTTAACATACTTAATCAAAAATCAGTGTAGCTGAAGTATATTAATAATATATTCTAGAGTGTACCCTAGAGTGAGCTTTATTGCTTAAACTGTTGAAAGGTCACACATTTACAGCTTATCATCGTGTCTCCAAAATAATTACATTTTCCTTGTCAGCTGGGGAAATAGAAAGATGTGCTCTATAATACATGCAATTAAATTTAACCTTCTTAATGGAATATTAGAGATCTGGGATTTACTTTCAAAATTTGTTAAGAAGGTACAATTTATACATATTTGTATAAACTTTTAATGTAAAAGAAAATCTATGACCCATTTCTTGAGTTCTAGATGCCAGATCATATTGTTCCAGGCCAATTCTTTAGAATTTCCAAATATCAAATTACATACATCTCATGAAAGTAAGAATTTATTTTTCTTTAGTATTCTCCTTGTATTATACTTTATTTTGTTTGTAATTTTATCAAAAACTATTTATAGAATATTTTTTTTTTCTTTTAAAAAATCTCCTTTTCTTAATGATGCATACATAGTAAGGGAAAAGCATAGAGTGGATGAATAGTTCACAGTCATTGCCCTGATGAAACTGCTTTTTTCAGGGAGCCACGGGCAGGGAACCCCGGTCTTCTGGCTGGCTAGCTTCCTGCCTCTTAGGCCCCCGGCACACTGGGAACTGTGCAGCGGAGATCGCTGGTGCGTGCCAGCCCTTTGGCCAGCCACCACCGCTTAATTGAGAACTATCATGACACAGAGAAACAATGACACAATTGGCCCACCATGCACTGGCTGCAGATGCTCACCCATGGACGTGTGTGAAACATTCAAACATGGAAAAACCCCTGGGAATACATGCCATACAATGGGCCACTCTTGCTCCTGCCATTGAGAACCAGAAAGGTCCAGAGTCAGCACAGAAGCAGCTGCTGAACAAGGACTCGGAGAACATGAGAATGCAGACTAAGCCCAAGGAGTCAGAGGTCCTATGGACTGGGGTCATGAGAGCCGCTCGGAAGCTGTAAACCAGGAAGACCTTGCACAATACCTGCAGAGACTCCCTGGAAGACATTCTTCCCCTGACAGTGCAGGCTGTGGTGGAGCTCTGGAGAAGTCTGCAGCAGGATTCCTTCTGCCTGTGCTGACAGTTGGGGAGAGGACACTAACTGGTTGTTGGTTCCCAATGCGATGGGAGGCTGGAGAGAAAACGCCACAAAAAATGGCTTTCACCCAGACGGATCACTTGATTTTTGACAACCCTTAGGCTGTAACTACTTGTTAGATCCTTCTTGTGTATCTCTGTCTTCCTGAGAAACCACTTCGAAGATACCACCATGTATTACAGCAGTCATTGATATTTTCCTACTATTCTGTTCATAACTCTGTAATGTTTGTATTGTTCCTATCCTATTTCATAAATGGATCCATTTTTATTATTATGTGTTTCCTACAACAACCTTTGAGAATTTTTGAATGATTATTCAATAGGTCACTCATGCATAGTTCTATTTATATTCTTTATATTCTTTGAAGATACCTAACTATAGTATAACAACTATTGATAAACTCCTACGTCTTTTGTCTGTAACTCACTATTATTTGTCTTTATGTTTTCCTGAGAAACTATTTGTAGATAACAATATGTAAATCAATAACCATTGATAATTTCCTACCACTATGTCTGTAATTTGGTAAGCCCCTCCTATTATTATGTTATCCTTCTTTTACTCTTTAAAATAAAAAAAATTAAAAATAAAGAAACTGCTTTTTGTTTAATTTATAAAGTAAAATACTTAAACATGCAGTACGCAGACATCCATAACTCCAACTGAATTTTCAAAGAAATTATTTTTATCAGAAAATGTTTCTGAGCAAGTTATATGGAGCTACTTGATCTGTACAACTAGAATTCCTTTGAATAATTTATTTTTTTATTTTAAACAGAATAAAAATAGTAACATTAGAAAAGATACAAAATTTCACTAAACAAGATGATAGGAATTCAACAATGGTCATTATACTGCATATTGTTGTCTTCAAATTGGTTGTTCAGATTACCAGATATAAGCATGCAAAATTGATCAAAAAAATTTTTAAAAAAATTCTGCATTAACTTTTTTCCAGTAGAGGAATAGAAATCAGCAGTGCAATTATCCCAGCTATCCTGTATATACATATGTATTTTCCCTTCCTTCCTTATTTTTTTTCTGCCTTCCCTCAATGACCTGTTTCCAATTTGAATGTCACCACTCCCTCCAACACTATTTCACCTCAAAAATCTAAAAATTATTAGAGGGGAATTTAATCACTCTTTACTTGTAATTCCATTATATCTCAAAATAAATGTCCTAGTAACATTAACTGCACTAGAAAATGTAGTTAAAGGAACTGATAAAAATAACTGCATATTTTATATGAAAATAAAAACATTGCCACATGAAATTTGTCATACTATTGACAGTTTTGGCATTGATGCTTCTATGACAGGAATCCAGATTGTCATATGCACTGAGCTGATTTTTTTTTTTTTTCTGGAACCAGGAATTGAACTCACGACATTGCACTTGCTAGACAGGTGCTGTGCTACTGAGCTAAATTCCCAGTCCCTGCACTGAGTTGAATATTGAGATACCAAATTTGAGCTTCTAGAATTGTTCTTCAACACTACTGAGAAAAACTGCAGCTATACGTGAAATTTTTATAGTAAAGATCTGTGGAAGAGACTTTGAATTCTGTTGCATCACTTAGAAGAAATAACTCCAGGTCTGCATGAAAATTAATATTTTTGTTTTATTTTGTTTTTTTCAGTACCAGGAATCAAACTCACGACCTTGTGCTTGTCCGGCAGGCGCTGTGCCACTGAGCTAAATCCCCAGCCCCTGAAAGTTAATATTTTATACCATTGTATTGTGCAACAATAATTTGTCCTGCAAAAATGTACTTAAGAGAATATAATTCTTCTTGAAGGCATCTTTGGGGCTAACAGTGTCATTTAACACTGCTATTATTTTATGCAAAATGACCTTAAGGAAGAAGAAAGAATATATAGGGGCTATTTCCAAAACAAGGCCAGAAGATTTCAATTGGCTTTTGGCATTGTTCCTTTATTGTTTAACTTGATGCTCTGAACATTGCTTGTCTGTTTTGTTATTAGGAAAGCAAAGATGGAAGATAGAAGGAATTTGTGACCATATGGTTAAAACAATTTATTTCTTTGGTTACAGAATGAGATTTGGCTTAGTGGGAAAAAACAAGCTGCAGTGCAGATTCTTGTGTCATAGCTGAAAATGTTGCTGTGGTGTGAGTGTACCATGTAGTGGTCATTTTTGTTTTGTTTTGTTTTGTTTTGTTTTGTTTTTACTAAGAAGGAACATATGCCACTCAAATGCTGTGTTTCTCATCCATTGCTGCAGGGAGGTAAAACTGCAATACTGTGAACATAGAGACAAAAAATCGAACACTCATTATACAGGAGTTGCTACACTAATGCTGTATCATCTTTATTTGAACTGCCCCTTATGGAAAGTTACCCTCGTGTAGCCACGTCTGAGTTAAATCTTCCTTTGCAAAACAGTTTTACACACTGGAAAAGATGCATGAGTATGTTGAAAGCACCAGACTGCAAATGAAATAGATTGGAGTTGAGTGAACAGTGCCTCGGAGAGAAAGATGGTGCTCTGCCGTCACCAGTCACTGAGTTCTCACAGTTCTCACTCCGGGCACTGGCTGGATTATAGGGCAGAGAAGACACGCCAAGCAGAGAAAGCAGCCTGAATTTTCTAACTATGTCACTGAGTCGAGAAGGCAAAATTTAAGTTCTCCAATTTAGACTGAAACTTCACATGTCCTGTGCCTTTAAAGTTTCTGTGAACATCTAAACTAATAAGTCTACACTATTTTGAGACAGAATATATTTAAAGCAAAATATTGCATGTGATAAAAAGGAACATTTAATTACAATAAAAAGAGAATTTAATTATGATAAAAGTATAATAGAAAAGATCTCTAAAGTTGCTGAATTTCATTTTGCAGCTATTAATGTGCCTTTAAAATGTGTAAAATAAGGGGCTGGGGATTTAGCTCAGTGGCAAAAGCGCCTGCCTGGCAAGCGCAAGGTCGTGAGTTCGGTTCCCGGTACCAGAGAAAAACCAAAAAAAAATAAAAATAAAAAAAAAAATAAAATAAAATAAAATGTGTAAAATAACAACTGATCAATCTCAAGTTGAATCAGAACATAAATGAACCATAGTTGAACATCTTAGTTGAACTCTTTCTTTAACTTATAGAAATCAGATAAAAAAATCCAGAAATATAATAGTTGAATGACAAGATTTTCTTGATAAAATTGCATGCATAGAACCAGACACCAGAAATATGAAAATAGAGATAAAATTAAATATTGACATAATTCTGGACTATTCAGCAAAAACATTTCAAATATCAAAATCCCACCGAAAATATCTCCCAAATGAATCTGATATTGTACGGCAAACTTAAACCATTAAACAAATGAAACACTTGTTAACTGCATTGAAAGAGATCTAAGAAATAACAACAAAAATAAAACACTAAAGCAGCATCAATGATTAGATATATCCCATATAACTGAAATAATTTTAAAAAATCATAGTCCAAAACGATTTGAATTAAATAAAAATTATTTCAACTTATGGAAGTCAGCAATGTCGCCCTTCAACAAGAAATGTGTAGTCTTATAGAAATGCAAAGCTGTAAGCATTCAAAGGTTACTGACCTGAACAATACCCCTCAAAAAGATAAAGGAGCACACTAAAGCCAGGTGTAGTGGTGCACACAGCTGTAATCCCAGCACTTAGAAGCTTGAAGCAAGAAAATTACAACATATTCAAGCCCACTATGGGCTACACAGGGAGATCCTATCTCAAAAGAAAACAAAAAAGTAATTCTATTCCAAGAATTTACGAATGTTTCCTAATTTCATAAAGGCACTTGAGCCATGAATTCCACAATGAGAAGAGATCTTTTAAGAGATACACAGAACAGACTTGCTAGAAGAGAAAGCATTTGTAACTACAGAGACAGAGACTGCGGGAGTGCATCTATAGCTGGGAAGTGCTGGAAATCCCAGAAAGTAGAAAAGACTAGAAACTTCTAGAAAAGACTAGAAGACTAGAAACTTCTCAAAAGCCTTTGAAGAAAACATGATCTTGCCAGCACCTTGATTTCAGGCTTGTTCCTAAATTGTGGAACTGTCCAAGCTGACCCATGTGAAGTGTAACCAAAAAGCATCTTTATTGAGAGTCAGTCACGTGGGTTTCAGGGCCTACACAGCTAAAAGAAGCTCTAAATGACCTGAGTCAGAGAGGCCTGAATTTCCAGTTCCACCATGTTGATCCATGGTCTCAGGGAGGTAAACATACTCTTATGAGGCAGGATGGTCCAAGGGCTCAAAGTTAATCTGGTGGGACACTTATCTTTCCGCAACCCTGCTGGCTTAACCCTTCACGATGTAATTACAATTTATAGGATGGAGGAAATCATAAGACAACCCAATACCTTTAAAATAATTTTGAGCTTTCATTATATGCCACGCATTAACTTTGGTATCGTGGATACAGCGTTGAACCAGAGAGCTCCAGTTTCCTAACCCCCGCAAACCTTAGCTAGAGTTCAAGTTACGTGGGAAGAACATAACAATAGGGGCTGGGGATTTAGCTCAGCGGCACAGTGCCTGCCTGGCAAGTGCAAGGTCGTGAGTTCGATTCCTGGTACTGGAAAAAAAAAGAACACAGCAAGAAAGCAATGTGGTGGAAATGCAGTAAGACAGACTAAAGAGAAGCTATGATAGGGCCAGATATGTGAATCACTGCAGCACTTGCTCTAACCAGTTGCTCCAAAGGGATTATTTATATCAATAATTATTAGAAGACACGTATGGTTCTATTTTTAAATATTTAAAATTGATTTTGGAAAGATATGGCTATCCATAAGGAGATAAAGACATTTTTGATCCAGGCTATTAAAACAAAAGGCTGAGAAAACAGCACTGATCATGTAGCTTTGTAGATGTTTGTTATTTTATATGTTACATCCCAATTACTTGTAAATAGCATTTTTTTATGAATAGTGTCAATAATTGAGGATGTCACAGGTGGCCCTTTTTGTAGGAGAACAAACTGATCTTGACACCACAGAGCTGCTCAAAGAGATCGCCATGGGTCACTGTCATTATGCAGTGCAGGCTCCGCACTTTTCTTTCGCGGCCATTACCTTTCCCATGCTTTTGCTCACACAGCGGGACTCCTTTGTTGTATGTAACCTATCATGCGGTGCCCGTTTTTTCCTGTTGCCCATGATTGAGAACAGATGTTATATGCCTTTATAATTGTCTTCAGGAAATCTTGATGCCTTTTAGTGGCACTCTGTACCTCTGTAATCTGGAGGGTTAGCTGCGTGCTCCCAGGAACTTCATTTTATTGTAGATAGTTATATACAAGCCCCGAGCCTGCTGCTACCCTTTTACGGCTCGCTGGAACAATTAGCACCAGCAAAGGGTTTTCACAACAGGTACTAATGCCTTGCTGAAAGAGGTAAGGGCATTTGATTTTTCTTCCAATAAGCAATAGTTATGGAAGATAAAAGGTTTCTTGATGGAAGAAACTTGACATTTTATCGGCACTATCTTTTTCATTCGGAGTAAATTTTTAGTCTACATAACAGGACGACCAAATGAAAAGAGGTTTATCCTCAAAGTAGTGTCATCCAAATACGAAATACATTTTAAATGTGTATTTCAAAATGTATGTTTTTAAAAGATCAAATAAAATAATATCAATAAAATCATGCAAATATCTTTCTGTGTGAACGTTGGGGTTTTTCTCTGCACAATTTTGAATAAGCTTATTCACATAAATTATGAGAAACTGGTTACTAATAATAAAATCATACACCTGAAAATGCAGCCTGTATTGGATTACAGAACAGGATAAGTGCAAATGAGCTTTTCCACATGTTCCTCTGTTTTTGCTTTTCATTTTAGGAGAAGACAAGCTGAAACAAGATCTGAATTCAGCGGAAGCTTCACTGAAATACCAACATCCACTAAAATAGTTGGATCATTACAAGATTCTCCTGATCACTTTGAAGCTGTCGTTCTTGTGTTCAACATTAACATTAGTAATTCTAACTTTAGCTATTAAGGTATTACTACATGCTAGATGGAAGCTAAATACACTATAGCCATCTTGTTTACTCCTGGTAACAGCAGTAGGAGTAGTGGGGCCCCATTTTTAATTTTTTGAAGAATGGAAATTTATAACTTCAAATATCATTACAAATATAGTGTATTGAGGGACAGAGCCGCCATTATCAGAAGCTAAATAATGAGGACCCCACAATAACTGCCCTGAAGTCACAATCTCTTGCATCCTCCATAATCTTCCTCCAGCCACCTCCCCGCACCACGTTTAATTCTTATGTTTCATTTTCATGAAAGCTACCATGTTTTCTGTATAGCTTCTCCTGTACTCTGAGACAATAGAAATGTCTATATAAATTGCTTTCTTTAACAGTTTAACAGTAATTAAAATCACTTACTTAATCTATAATCTTTCCAGTTTTTATAATTCTTTGTCATATAAGGGATGTTTCATATGGGATTTCTTTATATAACTAGGTCAACTGGAAAAGAGAGGTATCTTAAAATATTGGGTCTTTCTGTCCAGGAGCATCGGATATTTCTCCAACTAACTATATCTTCTTAATTTAAATATTGTGAGTCCATTTTTGCTGTTCAGTGCAGTGGTATACATTTCTTCTGCCTGTATTATCTAAATTATTCTGCTCATTTTTGTCTCATGTTTTTACACATGTGAAAGAAATTACTGGAAAAGTTACTTGGTTCTAAAATTTTCTTCAAAATATTTTCCCTTATAATTGTAAAATTAATTAACCTAAAATTATATGTCTTTACTTATTTTAATGGCAATAAAATCTGTAGAGTTTATCAGTCACTTGTTTGCTTTATTAGTAATTCTGCTAAAACTAGTAAACTTGAAAGACTATATCAAATTTTAAATGGGATTGAAACCTGTGATGTACTTTTGACTTCATAATACTTTGCTAAAATTTCATTAGTTTCATTTATCTTTTAAGTAACTCTCTTTAATATTAGTATATGTGCTTCTGAAGCAAGCACAATAAGTTGCTTAAATGGAGGCTATGTTTCTTATATTTGTTCCTTTTGTGCGTTATTGATTTTAGATCATATTTTTATTTGCTCCATATATTAATTCATATCTGGTTGAATATGTTCTTCATTATTTAACTTCTGATAAGGGAAGCTTTGTCCCTCAATGTACTATATTCTTATTCTTCTTTTCTAATGATATTTGAAGTTATACATTTCTATTATTCAAAAAATTAAAACTAGAAATTTTATTTTACTCAGATATACCTTTAAGTATCTTCCCAGAAGATATAATGCCATCACGTTAGAGTGATAGATGAATATCCATGTGTAGCAACAAAATTCATGACAATTACATTTTGAAAATGGTGTGTATACTCATCAAAAGAAAAATGGATACAGAAAACATCATATATATATTTATATATCCCTCCCATAAAGAAAGACAATTTTGAGCAATTTGTTGGAAAAGTGATGCATCTTCAGACCACAATGCTAAGTGAAATAAATAAGACACAGAAGCTTAAATATCATATGGTTGTCCTTATATGAAAACTCCTAAATATTAAAAATTTAAAGGGAAATTAATAGGAAGGTTCCAGGAAACATGGAGGTAGACCCTGTGGTGATGGAAAGGAAGTCTGGGGAGAGAGGAGGGGCAAGCTGGAAGGGGAGAGGAAATAGAAAGGATGAAGGGGCTCTGTGCGCATGTACCAATCCCAGAGAGGAGCGAGAAGTGTCACACATACAAATTGTTCTTCTGAGAGAAAACAGTTCCTGTAATCATTGACCCAGATGTACCGCACACATTTGATCTTTTCATTATTATACAATTTCACATCCTTGTTATATAATTGTTCTATTTCCATGGTGATATAAACTGTATCCCTCAGCTTCTCCTATTTGACAGTTTTCCAGATAATATTGTTAGTATTTGTATCTTCATCATGTTGATCAGAGATTATAATTTTTGTGATTAATATTGTTTGACATTTTTCAAGAATTATTTTATGTTTCCACCTATTATCTGTATGCATTAATATTCCATGTGGGCTGGAAAAAATTCAATGAAATAAATCAGACACATAAGCTTAAATACCACCTGGTTCCTTTTAGCTGAGAAACCCAAATTGTAAGTGAAGAGTGAAATGAATGATACATTATAAGAAGTAGGAGATAAATCCTTCTAAAATGGAAAGAGGATCAAAAATTGGGAGAAAAGAGGTTAAAAAAGGAATGGAAATGCATTAAGCTCATGTAACAACTCCACACAACATATGTAAACATCATTTACTGCAAACATAGATTGATAATCTTTTTTAAGATTAAAAATAAGATAAAGCAGGTAACCATAAAGAAAAACCAACCTGTGTCATTTGTATGAAAATTGATGTACATTGAGACCAAAATGTTCAGTGAAATCAATCAGACACAGAAATTTATGTGTCATGCAGTTTCTCTTATATCAGAAATCCAAAGTGTAAATAAACTGAAGAGCAAAATGCAGACTAGATAATAGGAAGCATGGAAATAGGTTTTTTGTAAGTGAAAAGGGGACCAAGAGCTGGAGAAGTGAGGGAGAGATATAAAAAGAATTAAGATGTGTTCTGTGCACATACCAACTCCTCCCCAGGGGTGTAATCATTATGCACTGCAAACATGGACTCATAAATATTTTTTTAAATGTTCTAAAAAAGCAAATAAAAAAAGAAAAATTATACATTCTATGCTAGTCACTTTATATTATATGATCAAATCCCCACTGGCTCCATTAAGCTGTACAACATTTATCATCTAATTTACTCACAAACTTCCAGTACTGAATTTGGCCAGACCATGCAGATTTTCCTCATTTGTATGTACAACTTGATAAAGAGATACAAGGTTAGGTATTCTGGATCTGCTCACTTACCTCTTTTCTGGTTGACTTTCCCTGATATTCTAGGCATCTCATGCCCTTAAATCTGACCTCTACTTCACTCAGTAAGACTACCACTTTGTGCCTGAGTTCCATTCCTGTGCTGCAGGTAGAATTGTTCTCCCAGCATAGTGATGCTATGAGTGTGACCTGCTTCTTTTTAGGCTTAGACTCTTTTGATTTTTGTTGTTGAAACCATGAAGCAAGTTGATGCGTGCATTTTTACAGCAATATTGCACATTTTTCTAGAAGTAAAAAATTTATGTATGTTTTCTTATGTTTGTAACTAGTATTACATTAAACCATGCCTTTCTTTCCATTTTGTTAAAATACTACTATAGTCTATGATATACCCAATATATCTCATGACTGTGGAGACTAATAAGTCCAAATCTGCAGGGTGGTCTGATGGCTTAAATTAAGAACAAGGTGGAGCTCTGTTCAGAAGGCAGACAACTAAAAAGAAAGAAATGATCCAGTAGAGCAACAGTATGGAGCACATCCAAAAACAGTCTGTTGAAAAACTTCCTCCTACTTGGGAGAAGGATTACCTGGTTGCTCTATTTGCATCTTCTGTTGAATGTATGAGGGCCATGCATGCTAGGGATGACAATATGCTTTTACTAATGATTAAAATATTAATATAATCTCAAAACATGCTCAGACAAACACACAAAATAATGTTAGACCAAACATCTGGGTACATCATGACCTAGTCAAGTTGACAAGTTCCCTCACATTTGGGAAGCCTCTGTATCTTGTTATTATAAAAAATTTCCAATCATATTTATTCAAACTTCAATATTCATTTTAACTTTATGCATATCACGTTTTTAATTTCCTATTGAATTGTTTTTTTTTTTAAATGTTCTACTGTCTTCTACCTCTTCCACTTCTCTTTTTACTTGCACTTTCCTTCTTGACAGGAATTTTTTTAAGGAATCATCTTTTGGCTTAATAAGATTTTATATTGTCTTCATTTGGTGGAAGTGTAATTGCTTTTATTTTTGTTTGTGCTCGTTTGAAACATATTTTCTTTGTTCCACCTGATAGTCTAATTTCTTTTATGTACAAGCCTCTTTTTTTAAAACTAAATATGTTTTGTCTTAACTTTTTTATAATTATTCCAACTTTATCAACTTCTCTTTTTACCTTAATGAAAGAAGAATGTGATTTTCATTTGAAATTGAATTGGATCTTAATGGGAACTTTACCTGAAGGTCTTCCTACTCCAAGTATCATATAAACTGAATATATGCATTCAATTTACATATATATTTTATTATTAAAGTGTATATATACTATATATGCTTGTTATGCTTTATATACACATTGGTACTTTCTTAGTTTACTGTGCTTCATATATGTGTTTTTTTCTGATACCATTGACTAAATTTATACCAGTAGCCATTCCTTTTCTCTCCATCAAGTTTGTAATATAAGGGTTTTATTTTCTATATTTTATGATTCACATTTATCAATAAGATTCTCATTTGCTAACTTAGGCAGTGCTCATCTCTTAGAATTTTTATTGATTTTTAAAATATCTGTCCCTAACTTTTCTGATAGTGTTCAATTTGTTAATTTTATTTTATCATCTACCATTAACTGAATATTGTCTTAATCTCCCTTTCGTCTTCAAATCTTTGCAACATTTTGCCAGTGTCTTGGTTACTTTTCTCTCGTCGCTGGGACAAAATACCTGAGGACCAAAATTAAAGAGGGTAAGGTTTATTTCACTTACAGTTGTGGAGATTTCAGTCCATACTTGGCAGGTTACAAGGCAGAGTGACACATGGCAGAGGGCTACAGCTCATGGAGGCAGAACACAGCAAAAGCAACAAGCACAAAAGGGAGGAATGGGGGCAAGCAGCCTCTCCCTCTCCCTTACATATGCAAACTATCCACCCCAGGGCAAGTGTAGCTCTCACACCCATGATCAATCAAACTCTAAAAGCCTGCCCCATGAGCACATGAGGCTTTGGGGGGACACCCAGACACAAACCATAACGTTTCACCCCTGGCCCCTCAAAGACTCATGTCCATCCCTTTATACAAACAGCATTTATTCCATCTGCAAGAGTTGCCAAAGTCCCAACAGTTTCAGCATTGCTGAAGAGTCCAAGTCCCAAGTCTCCCCCAAAATGTAAGGCAAACTCTTAGCTGTGAGCCCCCATACAAATGAAAAGTTAAACACTTCCAACATTCAATGGCACAAAATAAGCAGTACCATTCCAAAAGGTACAAACAGGGGGACACAGAGCATTGGGACAAAAGCAAGTCCAAAATCAAGCAGGGCTAATGTTATGTCCTGTAATTCCATGACCAGCATCTGAAGCAATCTGTGGCACATTGTGAGCCAAAGGGCTTGCCTGAGTCCACCCTTGTGGCACTTCTGGTGGTTACAGCTTCCACGGCTTCTGTCTTAGACCCACTTTGCTCTCTCCTTGCAGCTTTCCTTAGATGATCCATGGTCCTGGCTTTTCTGAACTTCTGAGGCAACTTTAGCTTCACATTCACAGCCTCACACACTGCCCCCTCAGGGGTACACTGCCAGGCCTCCCAGGTTTTCTGAAATCTGGGTGGAAGCCTCTTAAACCTCAGAACTCTTGCATTCTCCATGCACGTAAAGCCAGGGCCACAAGGATGAGGCCAAGGTCTGCTGCCACCTGGAACAGTAGCCAAATTTTCCTTTCTGTTGGCCACAGGGGTCAAGTGTCTGGGCACTCTGAATCCAATTCTGAGGAAAAAAATCCCCTATGCTGCTGCCATTCTGGAACCTGGTGTGGCCGCCACCATTCTGGAACATGGCGGTCAGCAGCTTTCTTCTTAAGGCAAAGTCTTTCACTTTTCCAGTTTTGAGGCTGCAAAGGGTGAAGACTTGCTGCTTCTTGTGATGCCCTCGGGTCGTCTTTTTTATTTCTTGTTCCTTCCCAGCAGTGGAGATCTCCTCTGTTCCACCTTTGCAGTCCACAGCTTTACTGGAGCTTTCTTTCTGGCCAAACTCACAACATTTTAAATCATCCTGCTAGGCTCTTTGTTCTTGGTTCTCAATATAAATCTGGCTAAAAGCCCCCCAGTAGACATGCCACTTCCCCAACATTCGACTGCCTTGAAATTTCTTTTGCCAGATTAATCAGTCCACTGCCGCCCTTAATCTCAGTCTTAGGCAAAGTCTCTGGATACGAACAAAATGCAGACAAACTTTCTGCCAAGCCATAACACACATGATCTGAAGTCCAATAACAAATGCAGTCCTTCTTCCCAACAGAAACATCCCAGACCCGGTCTTTACTGGCAGGAGTTCTACCATCTTTCTGACCTTCTGAGCTCTGACCAAAATCTCCCAAACAGAAGAGCCGAAAGCCTTCCAGCTCTACTCTTTCAGCTGACACCTCCAAACCTTTCCAAACTCTTCCCACAAGCCATTTCCCAAGGCTCTTGAATCACATAGTCAGGTATAGTCACAGCAACGACTCCACTTCTCTAGTACCAAATTCTGTCTGGTTACTTTTCTCTGGTTGCTGAGACAAAATAACTGATGCCCAAAATTAAGGAAGAAAAGGTTTATTCTCTTACAGTTTCTGGCGGTTTTAGTCCATACTTGGTAGGTTACAAGGCAGAGTGGCACATGGCAGAGGACTACAGCTCATGGGCAGAACACAGCAAAAGCAACCAGCACTAAAAGGGAGGAATGGTGCCAAGCAGCCTCTTCCTCTCCCTTACATATGCAAACTATCCACCCCAGGGCGGGTGTAGCTCTCATACCCATAATCAATCAAACTCTAAAAGCCTGCCCCATGACCACATGAGGCTTTCAAGGGACACCCAGACACAAGCCATAACAGCCAGCTGTTACAGTTTTCCTCAACCTCAACATGTCCTACAATGGTCTGTTCTTCAAATCAAAATCTCTGTTTTCAGATATATTCTCAGCTTTTCTAGCAACATTTTTAGAGATTGTGTTGCAATGCCTATTATCAAATTTGAGGTAATACTTTGTACTATAATTCTTGACACATTGCCTTATATGCCTGTGTTAGTCAACTTTCTTATTTCTAAGACAGAATATGTGGCCCACATAATTTAAAGAAAAGGTTAGATCTGGTTTGCTTTTTGGAAGGATTTAGTTCAGATTAGGCTGGCTCCAAAGAAGAAATGTCACAGTGAAAGAGCATGGGGGGTGCTTAGTTCACTGCAGCTAAGAAGCAGGGAACAGTGCCAAACAGGAAGGAGCAAGCTCCTAGATATTGTACCAAGCCCACTCCCCAGTCACCCAGCCACATCCAGAAGTCCATTAAGAACCATCAGTGATGATAAGGAGGAAAGTGAGTGGTTAAATTTTAGTGTCAGAAAAACCACGTGCTCCATGGTGGAAACGTGGATGAAGGAGAGCAATATGCGAGGTTAGGGCCAATGAGGAACTTATTTGGGGAGGTATCAATTTTTATTATGAAATTTATGGCTCAGTGGTTAAAATGATGGAGAGAAGAAAGGCTGATGCTCAGATTTTGCTCTAGGAATATAGGTGATCTAACCTAAGAGGAGTTAAAGAGCAGAGAAAATGAAAGTATTTAAGAAGAAATATCATGGTTCGATTTTGAACTTAGTGTGAGCCCTCAGTTGTAGATACAAGGGGGAAGTTTCCAAAGTCAGCAGGAAATACGGTTGTGAGCTGTTTAAAATAACGTAGAATTTGTATATTGATGTAAAAAGTCTCAGTTTCTTTTGCTAACTGAATGCAAGACAACAAATGATATAAGGCAATGACATATTAAGATACGTAATTGAAGAGAGCACCGTAGGTAGCAGGAGAGATAAAGAGAGATGACCTTAAGGAAGACCAATTTCAAGGTTAGAGAAAGACTGAGAAAAAAGATGCTAGAATATATATAAAGAGAAGTTGTTGGAGAAAACATTTTTAAATGCTCAAATTCATGGAACTATAATATCAGGCAAAAATTTACCCACTGGAATGTTCACAGATTTTTTTGAGTGTGACAAAAATGTATAGTGTGACACGAAGATATTTTTCCCAAGCATAAGTCTTAGCTTACACTCCTATACTGACTTTTTTATGGAGCATTACATTGAATTGTTTAATATATTTGCAGTGAATAAATAAACATGCTCACCTCAGTGTTGTCACTATTTACTTGGAGAAGTCTCTATCCATGGAGGAGGCTTTCTTATTTAACTCTGCTTCAGTTATTTTTCTTGGTATTCTTCTTCAGAGGTATCAAATGATATGGTATCAAATAACATCATAATTGGGTAGGTGTGTGAACTTGCAAGTATTGCTGTAACAAAATGCTGCAAACCATGCGGTAAAAGAAATTTATTATCTCATAGTTCTATAGATCAGAGATTTGAAATTGAGATATTAACAGAACTCATTCTTTCTTGATGTATGAAGGAAAATGTCTTCCAACACTCATTTTCTACCTTTTCATAGCTTTAGACATGTCTTGCCTTTAAATGGTGTTCTCTCCGTATCTTCACTTCATAGTCGTACGTCAGCACTGGTCTGTCACATGTTCACCCGCCCTTTTTATAGGAATACTAGTTATTTTGGGTTGTGATCTACCGTAACGTCTTCATCTTCACTTTATCATATCCTGTCTCTAAATAATGCCACAATAATAAGTTTGAGTTTAAAACCTCAACATATTTTGGATGGATAATTTTCCCCCAAAATGGGTAAATCTGCCCGATGCTATTGCTTCAGTTCTAGCTAAAACAACTAAAAAAAAAATACCTTCCAGTTTAGTTCTGTTATATAAAATATGATATTGGGCTTCCATACATGCAGTTTTCATTTCTTAATTTGTTCACAAGGCATGTGGAGTAGAATATTTGACACTTATTTTTGCCTCTTCACAGTTCTCATAGTTGAGATCAATGTATTTTGCAGGAGTATTGAGCTAATGACAGGGAAGATGCCAACCAATTTATATCAAATTGAGGATCCCGGTATCACATTTTAAGAATTGAATCTTTAGAATTTCATCTTATTAATAGTTAAACAATGAAAACTTACTGTTAAATAATTACATAAAATGTTCAAAATTAAATTTTTCAATTATTTTTCTTCATTTTTATTATCTGTATTCTTAAACTGTGCTATTTACAGTACTATTTACTGCACTCAAACTGCACTATTTACTGTACTACTGTACTATCTATGTGGTTCAAGTACTACCTCATGATGTGCTATTTAATATCTCATTCCAACCTTTCACTCAGTGGCATCAATCTGGTAAGTTGAAACTGGCCTGGGTAAATGTCTTGGTCTATGTTCTGTTGCAATAAGAAGATATTTGTGTGTAAGAATTTAAAAACAAAAGAGCTTTATTTTGACATGGTTCTGGTGGTTGAAGAACTTTGCACCAGCCTCTGTTCAGCTACTAGGTAAGGGCTCATGTCGAAGAAGAGCTTGGAGGAGAAGTCACAAGGTGACTGAAGGAAGGTGAGCCTTGCTTCGTAGTAGCTGACTCTCAAAGAACTTCTCTATCCCACTAAAGTGAGACCTCACTGAGAGAAAGAGGTACTAATCTCTCAGAAGATATAATGAAGACTCAGGGGTGGAGATTTAGCTCAGCGGCACAGTGCCTGCCTGGCAAGTGCAAGGTCATGAGTTCGATTCCCAGTACCGGAAAACAAAAACAAAAACAAAAAAAAAATAATAATAATGGGAAAAAATTGTAATGAAGTCTCAAAACTTTCATCTTCCAGCTCTAATGTATTATGGGCGAGCCTCAACGGAATTTTTGGCAGGGACTAAAAATAGCCAAACTATAGCAATGAGCATCTTTAGTTCAGAGAAATATGGAACAGCACAATGCATTCATTACAATTTACCTTACTGTTTTATTGAATCCACAGATTTAAAAATGTGAATGAGAAAAGGTTGATACTATTCATTACTTTCAAAAATGTAAATGTTGTCACCTGTAGAAAATGCACTGTAAATGAGAGAAAATGAGAATGTAAGAGTTACAATAGTTCAGTAACACTCTGTTTCAAACAATTGGGTGAAGTTTCACCATTTATCTACATTTTTTCACTAACATTTTACTCACTGGCATTAAAAAAAAATATTACCAACCCTCACACTGGAATTACTCCAAGAGAGTTCATTGTCAGTGCTTTACTAGCACATTACAGAATAGGAAAGGGTTAATGATAGCATGTTTAGATTTTTCCTAAACCACTTGAAACTTGAGGTAGTTGAAATATTGATGATAAATCTAATCGTGTTAATTCATGAGTGGAAGACACTCAGAATGTTACATTAGCCATTGGGAAAGTATATGTGTGGGAGAAGATACAGAATCTGAGTGCAAAGAGAACTTCCTGGAAGATGGGGGCAAAGACTACACCCGTGATAAACAGAGACTTGAGTCAGGAAAGTTGGAGGTAACTTTTTATCCTGAAGAAAGAAAGAAATAATGGACACAAGTGTAAGTGATTTATAATTGATATTGAATATATTGAGGGATTACACCTGCCGTGTTCACATTTTTCTAAAAAAAAATACATGTTATTGCTGAAAGTGTGAAAGTGTCAGGAAACATAAAGTACTTCCTATTTAATGGTTTTGAGTTATATACAGATACAGAGCAAGAGAAACGGAATGCGGACGGAAGGATGAGGGGTACGGAGGAACAATTTCCGTATCTATGTCACCTTATTAGGGGTTTACATGTTTAGTCAGTAACTGGCCTGCCCTGTTTCAACAATTCAAAGCAGAAGACAAGTAAAAGGTTAGATTGGTGGAAGGTTTGCCTTTTCTAATTAAGACAGAGGCGGCCACAGAGTTCACATCTTATTAAGAGGATTAAGGAGAAGTACTTAAAGGACATGGCTGGCTATACGGAAGAGGAAACAAACCGTCACAGGAAGGGATTTATGGTGTGAAAAACGTGGACACTCCAGCCACAGAAGATAGGTCAGAAAGTAATCATTATGTGAAAAGCAGACTAACTTTTAAAAAATCATTGTATTCTGCTGTTCTTTTTCTTCATATTCCTTGTGTCTTGGCTTCCAATCTTCATGTCCCCAGGTTTTCACAATTTCCCCAGGGTAAAAATAAAGGTATCTCAAACTTTCTCCTAATACCAAAAAGTTAAAATTTTAAATAATTAGGATTAGATTTTAATTTAAAATATTATGATTTATAAAGAACTTCTTTATTGAATATATTTTCAATTTGAGGTTAATTACCAGTAAGATAAAGAAATAATACAAGAGAGTATACATATGAATGATGTATATTTTATTTTACAATCTCTAGGAAATCTTTAATTTATGACACACTTTCTTTCCTATATCAGCACCTTCATAAATTTGCAGTTGCTATGGAGAGATGAGTTAGTCATGATTAAAATAAGTTCTTATTTATTATGCCCTAATTTACTTACATTTAGATTAAAATTCAACACATGTGTATCAAAATGCATATGCTTTATCTACACATTTTTATTTAGATTTTATGTCTGTTATGATTAAAATGAACAGCAAAAACTTGCAAACAGACAGTGTGAACATGTAATGTTTAATATCTGTTAGACATCTGTTTAAGAAAACCTGTGTTCAGCATTTTAAGAAACAATTACAAATTCACATAATCCAGAAGATGGTGCTGTTTACATTTCTACTGCATTTTGGAACTGCAGAGAAACAATTTATTTCCAATTCAGCCATTGATGGGTTGTAAATTATTGAGCATACCTTCGCAATAGGAACAGTTAATGTAGCTTTGCTCTTGAGGATTTCACATTTACAAATAATTTTCATAACATTTCTACGTGAGATATTAGAAAATGTACTACTTCACAAGCAATCTCACATTAATGGAACCTGATCAGTTGCAGCAATCTAGTTATCTTATGCCAGGAGTACACTCAAATGTGAAAATGCATATTAGATAAAAGACCTACTTAATTTTCTGGTTACTTATATGGCTATTAAAAGGCAACATGCAGACCATTAAAGTGGTGATGATCCTTATTTAATGGAAAGTGAATTTATTCTTCCAAATAGTGAACAGTTTTATAGTGACATGTTAATTATATACTATCCAGACACAGAAGATTCAGCCAGTTAACACAGATGAATGGGGCACATTGTATTTATAAAATATTGGACCTGTTTCACGGCATCCAAACTTTAGTAGTGTACAGTCTTATAACTGCTGATAGCACTTTGCAAAGGAAAATACTTTGGGACAGTCCTACATATGCATTTTTCAAGACTGTCACTTAGAATGTTTGCTGCCTCTGTTTGGTTATGACCTCAAAATCAAATAAAATAATGGAAACTTGAGCTTTTCACATCCCTCTAGCAGTAAATCAACACAGAAGGTGTAGAAGTAGGAGAAATACAACTGCATAAAAAATATCCAGCACAGATCCAAATTTAACTATTTTAATATTGAATTAATATTGTACATTGAGCATAATTAGTAGCATATATTTAGTGCGTGTAACAATGTTTTGTGCCCTGAAAGAACTGCACATCTCCCAATCATGAAAGAAAATACATAAGTGATTTTTGAAGTAGATGAAAAGAATAATCAGTATAGATACATTTTGCAAGTAGACAATCACGAGAGAATCTGACAGAATGGAGACCTCCGAGACAAAATTGATCATTTCCGGGGAAGAGGAACTCAGGTGCAGAAAGAAGCAGTGGAAAATTATTAATTAGTTATATTGCCCTTAATTTGCTGCATGATTTTTTAACACATCACCACGTTTGCTTTTATAAAAGTAAACAATATCCCTGGGAAAAGCTGAAGAGAAATTTAAAGGATTGATAACTAAAGAATCAATTATAATCCAGTAGAGTGGTCCTGTTTTCTTGCAGTTATTGTTTGTTGCTTTTAAAACCATTTTCCCAGGTTTCCCTATAGACCTGCTAATAGATCCTTTGATTTCAGATTTCAAAGTTTTGCTCATTTTTCTTTTTTGTGAAGTCTTAAGCTTAAAAAGAGTACATGTGGTCATAAAGTACAGGTGATAAGTAACTATGTCTCAGTAAATACAGGACAACATAATAAACAAGCACCTTTGTTAAACAGAATAAAGATATATATAACATTCACCCATAGGGTAGCTTTAAAACTTAGATAATAACTGCTTTAGTTGGAAGATGCTCTCTTACCAAATGACTTTTTCCCCAAGCCACAAAAATTTTAATTCAATAATTAGCTATCTTATTTCATTTTCCCAGATCCTTTCTCCAAAAGCTGTTCTAAGATTTAAGTTGCCTGCAGCCAAAATCTAAGGAGTATAGTTGCAGCTGGTTTTCCTGATGACTGCAATTTACGTAAATAGTCATTGCTTCTGGAACTATAATTGAGTTTTTTGTGTTCTTTGTTAAGGTTTCTGTTGAACTGATTTGCAGTTACAATGTCTTTTCTAGAATTTATAAACTAAAAGTTCCCAGAGATATGTATATATCACTTTCCACAGTGATAAGAATAAAAAGAAATTGAAATACGAAGAAATTTGTAAGAATAAAAAGAAATTGCTCACTGGGAAAAGATGATATTTTGCTTAGGAGTGTTAAAATTATTTGCAAAAATAATTACTTGAAAAAATCTTCATCTTGTCATTTTTCATGCAAAATATAATTACCTTTACTTTATCTGTGCTTTTTAAATAGATTACCAAATGATCACAGATTTTTAAAGAAGCAAAAACATTTCATAGAAAAATTCCATGGAGAGTCTGTAGAAAGTAGTTGTACTAATGAATTCAGGGCCTAATGAACTATTTATGATACAGATTTTGCAAATAGGAGGCTCAGATTTATTTTGGAGGATCTACATAAAGAATTATGTTATTTTGAAGGATCTACATTAAAAATATTTAATTTTGAGATGAGTGGCATGTATGAAAAAATTATTCCTGGAATCAATACTTAAAAAGTCATGTAATGATAAATAGTCTAAAGAAAATCAAATTAGATTTGGATTTCTTCTTTTTTCAGATATTTTTCAAAATTATGTATCACATTCCATATTGACAAAAATATCTCATTTAATACTCTATCATACATACATCACCAGGCATTGCACAATATTTAAAGAAAATTCTTAAAGTATGATCTTTTGGGAGGAGCAGAGAATTGCAGTTGATGCTTTATTTCTGATATGTGGTAATTTAACTTGTGACTTAATTTTCTGCCTGCTTGTACACTTTCCTGTTTTAATCCATTTGGGTTGATTAGAGGAAAGTATCATAGAGTGGGGGGCTTATAAACAACAGAGAAGAATTTCTCATAGTGCTACTGAATGGAAGCCTGGGGTCTGTGTACCAGAGGCGATGTGCTCTGCTGTGGGAGATCTGTGTTTTGGGCTGATGAGTTCTCATTATGTCCTCACAGGGTAGAAAAAAGCAAGTTTGTCTTTGGCCTTTTCATAAGGGCACTCTTAATGCCCATGGGCACTCAACCACCATGATATACTTAACTGCCCAGGGACTCCCCTCCATATGCTATCACACTGGGATTACATATACTGCAATATTCAGTTCATAGCACCTACTTCCTATCCATCCCCATTTTCCATTTTCCTTATTATGGCTGTGTTTAACCACACCACATGATTTTTTTCTCCCAGTTATAAGCATTGAGATGAATAATGATTGAATATGAAACATTCAACTAATTGAATGTGAAACATTTAACTAGCTGGAAGTTGTAAACAAACTAAGGCTTCTGCTATTATCCATTGTGTGTGTGTGTGTGTGTGTGTGTGTGTGTGTGTGTAAATGGAGTGTCCTACTGTTTTGCAATGTATCTTTTGAAAAGCGCTGCCCATATTTTATATTTTTATTCATATATGCTTCCAGGTAATACTGTGTTGAAGCGATGGTTTCAAGGTTACAAAAAAATCAGAAAACTCTGACTCTAAGATATTAATACAAATGGAACATCACAAGTGCATTCAAGGGTTTCTTATTCAGCATTGTAAGAAATTATTCCTGAACAGTGTCTCACTTTTCTTTTTTATTGCATGCCTTATCTTTTCTTTTCAATTATTCATAGTCTCCTAAGGACCACTTTCAGTCTAAAATAGTGTCTATGGGAGGTAAAAACAGCAAGAAATGTATTTCTGAATGGATTACAGGGAAAGGTCTATTTAGAAATTAAAATGTATGTGGTCAACCTAGAAGATATATGCATCTATTCAGCAGCTCTTTTCCCCAACAGTGTTCTAGCTAAGGTCTATTTTAAACTTCTGATTTTCGCCATAGGAAGTTTATGGATTTTCTAAGGTTTTTTCTTTTAAATTCAATTTACTTGTATGTTACAAAATTTGACATGGATTGCAGGGATTTCTCTTAGTATTTTTCTTTACATTACACTTAGCAGTATTCTGAAATAATTTAGGATATATACAGTCCTTATATTACCTTCTACTAACAGTATCATGTTACCTGGTTCTTTCTTTGCGAGCTCTGAAATTAGAGTAGAGTATTTGGAACTCTTTAACCCAGCTTTCCGTCAAATGCTTTTTTATCCCCATTTATATTGTACTGTGTGTTACTCTTAAGTTTTAGTTTTCATTTGTAAATTATTCAAACTCACAGAGAGCATAGAAAATAGTATGATGGAAAATCCTGCATCTTACCCTCATAGTTTTGTTTAGTTGTAAATCAGACTGCCTTTACTTAGATATATCTATACAGCTGTTTGAAGTAAATATTGTCTAAGTTACTGTACTCAAATGTTACAGTCAATTAAGTTGCAATATAATATTTATTTATGTATTATTTTAAATGTATGACCAGATCGGTCAAATCACTGTTCATAAGGTGAAAGTTAATTTTAAAGAAAAAAAGCTGTAAAAGCCATTCTATGCAGCCCATTTAAGGTAAGTTTGCTTACACAAAGTATAACCCCATACGCAGGAAAATAATTGGAAACATGAAAATATGTGATTCTTTATCTGCTTCCTTTGTTTTTTCCTCAAGCCCTGTGAAAATTGGAATTGACTCTTTGAACAGTTAAAAAGCAATTTCTACTAATATAAAATGGGTAGAGTTAAAACTCAAAAGGAATATAAACTTAGAATAGTGCAAATACTGTATTTGAATGGAAGAACTATGTGAACTACAGTGACATTCATTGTCTCTTCATAGTGTGAGTAAAGTCACTGCAGACAATTGCAACATTTGTCCCCAAGAATCAATGGGATAGTGTATAGAATCTCACACATATAAGGAAACCAAGGGTGTTAATCAGTTCAGTAGCTATTTTGTGTGTTTATGTGTGTTATAGCTTTCAGGAAGGGAGTAATAAAACCTAAATTATAGATCACTGATGTGTTTTGAAAACATGCCACACAATGACAGTTGGGTCACAGCTGATACTACCCATGGAAGACTTCCTTTAATTCTTGTCAGATAAAACCTTGAAGTACAGAAGTGTTACATGAACTACAGTGAACATCTTGATCAATTTCCTGATGGATACCCCACTTATGACAGGTATAAGAGAACAACTGGAAAACTTTCCAGGGACAAGATTTGGAGGAAATAAAAATTTAAATATAGATATTCATAATTCAGATTTCCTTGTGCATACTGATCTTGAAAATATTGCAATTAGCATCCAGCCTTAAATAACAGTGCTATTCTAGTCCCAATTAGGATTCAACTCCGGTAATGCAGCTGCCTGGTATGTTACCATATGTAACCTGTTCAATCTATATTTACATTGTCATGAAATGACCCCTTTCCTAAACTTCTTATAGATATTGAATGGAATAAAAATATAAATACTTTGTATAACAATTTCACTTAGGAATTGTCCAATAAAGTTTGTCACTAATATGACTCAATGAAGGAGGAGTTATAATCATGCTGCAAAGGAAATTAAACTAGAAATTTTCACAAAGGTAAAGAGTTTTCCAAGTAGTTTTTTTTTTTAACACTCTACTCTCAGTTCTTTCCCTAAATATTATCTTCCATGTGGCTAAGGGTTAATCTAAAGTAACTTAAATGCCCTATAGCTAAGGATTTTACATATTAAGGTACATGAGTTATAACCTAAGGAGTTATAATTGCAAAATTTTGATCCAATTTCCAACAGATTTTATCTTAAAATATGAGTTAGACTCTAAGAAAGTGCTTGCTTATTAAGTGTTCCAAAAGTTTTTTTTTACCTCTACTGCATGAAAGGCAGGTTGAAAAACTTCAGATAATGAGAAGTCTATGTTTTAATTCAAACTACTTAAAAGAGAAAGGCTGCCTGATCAATTTTCTTTAAGCAGGGATTAGAAATCATTATGATTAAATTAGAAGTGTATTGTTGTACTGGACCCTCAACTTGGGATAATCAGAATGCTTGCCAAACCTCTCATTTGTTGGCCTACCTTACAGGCTTGCTGGGGCTGGATGTGATGCTTTGCAGAAGAGCCCACATTTTTTCCTTTATGTCCAAGAGTTCTCTTTTCTGCAATTGTCTTGGCAGAGTGTTTGAAGTGTGGCCTCAGTATCTTCGCAACCCTTTTAAATTCAAACAAAGAAATAATTGGGAGGAAAACTTATTCACTTGATGTAAAATTTGCACTTAGAAAAATGGATCCAAGGCAGGTCACAGGAGTTTCTTAAAATATTATCTTATCTTTTGCTTTTATTTTTCCTTGTGGTACAAACCAGTGTGTTGTAACCACAGTAAATGTTTCTCATATCCCCTTTCCACAGGGTCTAGGATCAACCCGTCAGATTACTTAACAACCAAAGAGAAAACAGTTTTCGCTTAATCTCAACTGCAGTTTCCATTCTACATTCCTATTTTTCATCTTAGAATCTTACATTTTCTCACAATGAAAACACTTAAAGCATCAATCAATTCAGAAGCTATTGCTGTGCGTGAGATTGTTATTTAAGCTTGTGGCCCAAATTAAAACCATTATAATAGTTGCAACCTATTCCAGGAAATATTGGAATGGTACAGATTTCAGGCCAAAGAGAGCTCTCTAGATATTGGCTATGTGTCAACACTTTCTACACCTGGATTGACAAACAGTCACTAGAGATTTCGCAGTTTAGAACTGTGAGGCTCTGTCCACATAATCACTGGGAGAATAGATGCATGTGAACACAAACAAACAAACAAACGAAAGATCTATACTATTTTTAGACAGTTTAATGGTTCTTTCATCTGAAACATATATGACTGTATGCCTTAATATTTTGACAGCACAAAATAGAAACCATCCTCATAGTGTTTATGGGATAGAAAAAAAATATGTCATTGGTTGTTGGTATTATCCATCTTTACAACTTTCAAAACACAATATAAAATAATAAATTAATAAATCTACTTTGTTGAAAAATTCTCCTTATTTCACCAAAGAATTTGAGTGCAATAAAAAAACCTTTAAATGTTCTTTATTTGCCCCCAAATTGCTGAGATAGTACATGAACAGGTAATCAGAGGGAGCAACATGACAGCAAAGAAGAAGAGCGGATGGAGGGAATGAAAGAAATAAGTACAGGAAAGAAAAAGTAACAGATTTTTAAAACTGTATAGACATTGCCAAATAATGAAAAAACAGTGAAAGTCAAACATAAAAGATGCTTAAGGTCTTTAAATAAAGACTAAAAGACTTTTTACCAGTCTCTCTGTGCCCTAAAATTCACCCCATTACATTTTTTATGAATAAGTTTTTCTTAGTCCAAGAAATATAGTCAGCACTCTAGGAAGCACGCTGAAATCAATTGAAAAATAAGATAGGAAAACAGTCTAGCCAGATCAATTACAAAAAAAAAGTGAGGGTAAAGAAAAGAAAGAAAAATACAAGTTACAGTTGATGTAGAAAATCTTTCAGTAGAGAAACAAAGCAGAGACTAGTCACATTATTACAGTCTCATTTTTTGCCAGTGGTGCATGGATAATCTTAAACCTAATGATTTTCCCCTAAAATCACTTCACATGAGTATTTAAAAACATGATATTGAGATGAATAACTCTTAGTTTCTAAAACTACAAAACTAAAGAAAATTTATTTACTCTTCTCAGGAAGGGGAACTATCTTCAAGATGTCCACAGCCTTTATTGTTAATGTCCTTTTTATTTATAATCTCATTAAAATAGAAGCAATTGCTACTCCTAGGACCTCAAGGAGTAGAGTTTAGTAACATATTCAGGTAGAGTTTCATTATTTTGGTTGATGTTACCTTTTATGTTACAACTTCTTCTATAAAGTTAGCAGCTTACCAGTGAACAACAAAATGTATCTGTCTCTCTCTCTCTGTCTCTGTCTCTCTCTCTCTCTGATACAAACTTGACTTTACCAGTCTGACTACCTACCACTTTGTCTGTTTCCTTTTGTAGCAAAAATGCCACAAATGAGATTTCTACTCAATGTGTTTGTATTCATTTTTGCCATTCCTTTGCTAAACATTGAAAGCAGTCCTTAACTGTCACACATCAATGACTTCACTACATGTAATAAATGTCAAATCACATTTTTCTTTCTCTCAACTTAAGTGAATTGGATGGCACTGACTACATTTATTCCAAAGACATCTACTCTCCCAGACACTGAAGCAGCCGTATCTCTTGGTTCTTTTATGACTCTGGAGGTACACCTTCTCAAATCTTTGCTAATTTTACTATATTTTCTCAATTTCTCAGTTTCGGAATGCCCCAGGAAGGACTCCCCATAACTCTAATGTTTACAAGTACTTACTTTATAACTTATCTTCTCCAGTTTTAAGGCTTTAAAATTAACTGTGTTACTTTCCTAGGAGTGCCTTCACACATTACTTCAAAGTGGGCGGCTTAAGAAAATAGAAGACTATTATTATTTCAATTCTGGATCTAAGAAGCTTGAGACGAGATGTTTGGATAGCTACATTCTGTGCACTCACTAGAGGAGGATCAATTTCTCGCCTCTGAAAGCTACTGCTACAAGCTCGTATTCTTATGGCTGTGTGACTCAACTCTAGTACTGTGGTCACATCACTTATGACCTCACTGCTTCTAAGCTGTGTCATGTGTCCTTTTAGGGACACTAGCCATTAGATTTTGTCATTTTCTTGGTAGCTGTATTAGTTCTTTCTAGCTGCTAAAACAGAAGGCCACAATGTGGGTCATTTATATTCCACAGAAATTTAGATAGTTTTACAGTTCTGAAGGCTGGGAAGTTCAGATGACGGTGCCAGTATGCTTAGGTTCTGGTGCGGGCCCTCTTCTGAGTTGCGGACTACCAACCTCTCATATCGTCTTCAGATAGGAAAAGGAGAAAGCCAGTTCTGGGACTTCTTCTAGAAGATCACAGGCCCTATGATCTGATCACCTCCCAAAGGTCTCCACCACTTAAAACTATCACCTGGAGAATCAGGTTTCAGCATATGAGTTTACAGGGAATCACAACCCCACACCCGGCAGCAACAAACATGATGACTATGTGCTCATATCAGTACCTGAATTCTGCGTGTAAAAATACCTTTTCCAAACAAGGTAATATTCACAGGTCCCACAGATTTGAAATGGATTTTTTTTGTGGGTATTTACAGGGCATTACCATACAGACCAGTGACTCTAAATCTAATTTTTCAGCACATACATTTCCAATGGCAGATTACATATATATGACCTAACAGCTCCCTTCATGGTATTTATAAAGATACAGAAAACATTATCCTATTTTTATCGATCAGAATTTGACCAAAGGTGCAAAGCTAAAAGCTGCATATTAAAGGAGGGACTAGAAAGAATTGGCTTACACAGATTTGGAAGCTGGCTACGTAATTTTCAAATTATGGAAAATTTATAAGGGTGGGTTGGAATGCCAACACATGAGCAGAAACCTCTGCCTTTTGGTAGTATTTCTTCAAATTCAGGGAGACTTAGTTCTGCTATTAAAATCTTTCAACTGGCTCAATCCTGGTCACCCAGACTATTTAGGACAGTCTCACTCCGTTAAAGTTAACTGATTCTAGACTTTAACCACATCTGCATTCACCACAGCATAAAATTGATGTTTAACTGAATAACTGATGATCATAGCCTAGTTCAGAAAAGGTATGAAAGAATCTAGCCCATCACCTCTCAGTTAGTTCATTGCAAGAGTGCCCAGTTTCCATATTTCAGAATTTATTTTTTCTTGTTACTCTGGCCAAACAACCCAATATCACATTTGACACTTGTATAATCTTACATACCATTTCCACATCATCAACAAATGCATAATATATGCATCACTGTTCTACTTCTCAGCATCTGCATCCATTCTTCTCTGGTTCTGCGTGATTAATAATCATTCTATTAAATCATTTCTGCACCTTTTCAAATGGTCTCAAAAGTCCTGCAGATTATACCACATTCAGCATATTTCTTCTTGTGATTGTTTTTTCCTTTGTAGCTCAGAAACCTATAGGTTTATCCTATTTCACTCAAACAAGTCTTTGATACTAAACTTCTACTGCTGTCTTATGCCTAAATCAATCAAATCTCTATCATAAACATATTCACAAAAATTTTAGTTCCCTGCCACAATCTCTAATCTAATATTTAAATCTTCTTCATAAAAGTAATTTTTCAACATATTGCCTGTGGAACTGATTTCTCTGTATGTTTCCAGTCTAGTATAAAATCATTATATGAGAGGGATCATTGGCATTTTTATCATAATGGTATTTCCAATTCTTGGAAGGAGGTTTATTGAAAAAAATTTATCAGGGCCTGGGGATTTAGGTCAGTGGCACAGCACCTTCCTGGCAAGCACAAGGTCATGAGTTCAATTCCCGGTACTGGAAAAACAAAACAAAACAAAACAAAAAAATTATCAAATGAATTAAACCTAGTGCAAGATCATATTAAAAAGAATGTCTTCACTGGCTTTTTAGTATTACTTTTATACTAAAATTAGTTTTGTCTATCATGAAAACACCACAGTGTAATGAAAACACTCCATTCTCCATGCAACCCCATGAGTTTCACATCAAGGTGCAATGGTGGAAATCTCACATTTGGAAATTGGTATTTCATCACTGTTTAACATAGATGAAAAGCAAAGTCTGTTTCTTTTTGTAGCGCTTACAGAACCAATCTGTAATCATATAGATTGAAATATTATAAACATTATTTCACTAAGTTGAAAATATTAAGAAGTAGCATTATTATTATTATTATTTTTTTCTGGTACCAGGAACTGAACTCATCACCTCGAGCTTGCCAGGCAGGCACTGTGCCTCTGAGCTAAATGCCCAGCCCCAGAAGTAGCATTAGTTTTAACCTATATTTTAAATCACCTATGATATTTATAACCTCCCATGATAGATTAACTCAAATTTCACTTTGAATTTAAAAGACGCTTTAATATCCACAGTGGCTCCAGGCATTATTGACTTTTTCAGTTTTGTTTTCTGCATTATACTTTGTAACTTAGTTTAGACATTTTTAACAAGAAATTAAAAATAGTGTAGAAGTCATTTTATAACATTTAAACTTTATGTGTCCATAGAAAAGTTTAAGTTGTTCTTTAGAATGAATTAAAAATATATTTGAAGTCTCATGCACCCTTTGTCAAATATTCAATGAATGCTTCTATAAAATTCTGTTTATGGACAGCCATGACCACCTATTATATGAGTTGAAACAGTTAAAAGGAATGAAGCCAGTGGTAAAGTGAACATCAGATGATGTATTTCGTTAAAAAATAAGAAAAAATAAGACAGGAAATTGTGTAAATGGAATTGTTATTTTGTGTGAATTGTTCTCAACCATACTGCTATAGCAGTAGGAACCTTAGAACCTTGAAAGGTTGAATAATCTTATATTTGGAGAGAGGAATACCAAGAAAATTGAAAATGTGCTAGAATAACATAAAATGCTCTCGAGGAAGTGGCAGAAGATTTTCAATCTCAGGATTTTCAACATTATTTTAAGGGAGACCTGATAGGTGATCAGGATAGAGCAGGGTAAAATGTGTAGATCTGACTAGCATCACTTATTCAAGACAGAAAACAGTGTTATAGTATGCTATAATGTAAATAGTACATAACTTATTTGATATTTCATTTTCTATGATTTATGATTTTAAAATATCAAAATACTGAGCCCTGGGATAATTGTATCTAATCATAATAAAATACGCAGCAATATTTGTTAACCACCCCTATTGATGAGAGTAATAAACTCTTCTTTCTTTGCATATATTAGTAGGTGGATAACTGAAATACTAGTTATATTGTGTAATTAAGAAAAGTTAGAAATACAACTTTCCATAAAAATAGAAGAGCAGATTTTTTATGATGCACTGACTGATTACTACAAAGTGAAATCACAGTACTACTAAATTTGATATTATAAATTCTTTTCATTACACTTTAAGTGAATATATCCACATATTTAGAATATCTCATAGACTAAATGGATAAATGAATGGATTTCTCCACCAACACCAAATTTTTCATGACCCTTAAGTACCTGAGAGATCTTTAAGCACTGCACGGTGTTTGTAATATTAACTTCTTTGGCTTTGTTAAAGGTTTATTTTAGTTCCCAAAAGCACTAATATTGAATGAAAGAAATATTACCATAGCAGCATTATTCCACTATATTAGCTACTTCTCAAAAATATGTAAGTATGGCTGAAAGGAAAAAAATGCACAAAAAATTGTTCATTTTGAAGCTTTGTTCTTTTGAAACTGCCTAGCTCTGTAACTGCTTCATGGCTTTGTAATTACTTTCCTGACCCCTGTAACCAGGAGAGCATAACCGAACATACAGGATCCCTCATTGTACCATTGTACCAAGCTTCATAAACTGATGATCATTAATCTACCCTTGTAACCAATGATGTCACCCTGCTAGCTAATCAGAATAACAGCAAGGCTGCTCTGTCTTGCCTTTTGTACCTCCTTTGTACCTCCTATTTCTGCATTATATTAAAACACTAGAGCAACAGAGATCAGGGCCTGATATTTTGGTAATGATCCCAATCTGCCCATCAATATAAATCAAACTATCCCCAAATCCTGGGTGTCATTTCAGTGTTTCTGCTTGCTATTGAATGTTTATCAGTTACTTCAAAATATTGACTTAACAAGTGATCATTAACAATAACTCTGTAAGGGCAAGAATGTTTCCTCTAGGTTTAGGGAGATTTAGCTAGTACTTAAAGCTCTATTTTCTAATGGAGAATGAGGCATAATCAGAAGAAAAGTAAACTTTCATAAATGACAGCTGTGGAGCTAAGTCACCTATATTTGATTCAAAACTGCTTTAACATACTTTTAGATGTTATGTTTAGAATTTTGATCCATTTTGAGTTGAAATTTTACAGGGAATGAGACAAGAATTAAATTCAATTTCCTGCATGTGAATATCCAGTTTCACAGAAACATTTATTGAAGATGCCATCCATTGTGCAACATAGTTTTGTACGCTTTTGTTGAAAGTCAAGTGGTTATAAATACATCAAATTGCTTCTCATCATTCTATTCTGCTCTATTGGTCTATGTGTCTGTTTCTGTGAAGATACAATCATGTTTTTAAGTGATAAATTAACAACTAGTTAGAAAAGCTAATTACAACTGCATGAAGTTTACTTGGATTGTCATTTGAAAAATCAAATTATTTTTAAAATGAGACAATTAAATATGTGTGAATACATACACACACTAAAAAGAAACTCATATGTGTAGGTAGAACCTAGGACTTCAGAAAACAAAGATTTCAAAAAATAACTTTCAAAATTTACATATACAAACCAGCAAATAAAGAAAATTTCTGCCTGATGTAACATAAATAAGTTCCACTTCAAATCAATATTATTGAAATAACAAGTTCAGAAAGATTTTTATGAAGATAGTAATTATAAAAACTGCAACAGAGAAACAAGATAGAAATATCTATCAAAGAGAATATCAAAAATTGTTAAGAAAAAATTTACATAGAATAAACAAAAACCTTGAACAAACATGTAAACATTAAAATAAACTTCAAAGTTAATGGCAACATTTAACTTCTTTTGTTGAAAGTCAAATGGTTATAAATACATAGAATTGCCTCTGATCATTCTGTTCTGCTCTATTGGTCTGTGTGTATGTTTCTGTGAAAATACAATCATGTTTAAAAATGTAAAATCAAATGTTTAAAATGTTTAAAAATGTAAAATGTTAAAAATGTAAAGTCAAAGTTGAACTTAAAACATGGGCCATCAACAGAAAAATATCAATGAGAATCTAAAAGACAAAATAGTTCAATTCACAGATTACAAAAATTATTAAAATAAAACAAAAATAATTTTTAAAAGTACAACAAAATGAACAAAGTTCAGAACTACAAATTTAATTATATGACAAAAACTGTAAAAAACTAATGCAAAATTATACACATACATATAGAGTAAAGTAGATGATATCTACTCTGTAGTGAAAACCTGATGAAAACAGTGAAAAAAAATTTTACAAAATTTTTTGTAAAATTCTATTTTTTTTCAAGAAACAGAGAAGTTCCTGAATCTCTGGGTTCAAAAATTTATATTACCAGAAAATTTGATTTAGAATGTACCACAGCAAGGACTAAGGAATAAATGTAGCGGTTTTTGCATACAAAATGATTGCTAACCAATCCAAGCAAAAATGACTAATTCATTGCAAATGGAAAAAATCAGTTGGTCTTATGCAGAGCAGATAAAGGCAGTAAAAATCAGTGGCGCGTGTGAGAAGGGAAACTTGTAAGTTGAGGTCTATAGTTTCTGAATCCTTTCCTTGGAATTAATTTCCTTTCTCCTGGGGAAAGTTGACTTCCAGATCATATGGAGCCAGCTTTTCCGAAAAGACTAAATTGGAATGTGGAGCACCGAGATACCCGATGTCTGTCTGATCAGATTCAACGCTAAAGACCCGGAAGATGTACAGGGAGATGGGGTCAGAAGTGCAACAGATGGACAGGTATATATCTCAGTGATAAATCGATAAGCTAGCGTGTGGGAAGCCTTGTGTTTGACCCTTAGGATTAGAAGTAATGAAAATTTTAAAAAGAGAAAAGGGAAAGAGAAAGGGCAGGGTGGAAAAGAGCCTATACTGAAGGAAGGCTTGCCTCACATTTCTAACTGAGAAACATTATTTTGAGCAGTGCATTTATTACTCATTTTGGCTGGGGGAAGGCTATACCAGAACTGTGGATCTTCTTTGATTCATGACTATAGCTAATGATTCTATTGAATGTTCAAGAATTTGGAAGGAATATGATGGAAAATATAGTAACAGTGAGGTTTTAGGAACAGAGATAAACACATAAACATCTTCAAAACAGCATAGAATGTAATGACTATCATGTTTCTATAAGATTGCTTAAAAATGATGAAGTCAGCAGATAAGGATTTTAATATTAAGTGAATGTGATGACTAATTTTATAGACTCTATCTTCATTGTGCAGTAGGCTGATAAGATGGCACAGGTGGTAAGGATAGAGGCTATGTATTAACTTAATAGTTTAGCCTTATACTCAACATAAATTGCAGTTAATGCTGAGTATCCAACCAATGTCAGTAAAGGCTAACCCTTAGGCTCTCTTATTCCAGTTACTGAAGGTAGGATACTTAGGTTAAAACCCTAATCTTATGGAAGAAATAGTAGTTTTTAGACACTGTGCTTATAGTCTGCTTTCCCTAAAAGCAGTGCTTTTGACAAAACCATAGATACCTTATCCACCATGATTGCATTTTGTAAAGCAACACTTCTAGTCAAACTTCATTGGATGGCAAGTTAAGCGAGGCATTGGCCTTGCATTCTTAGAATTCACAGGAATTCTCACATATCCCATCATTATGAAGCACGTAGCTTAATGGAATGGTGGGACTGGTGCAAAGGTTCATTCACTGTGCCAATCAGGTGCTAACACCTTGCTGTGCAGGGGCAGTGTCCTGCAGTACGTACTATATGCTCTAAATTAGCATTCAGTATATTGTACTTTCTTTCCTATGATGAGAATTCATGGCTCTGGAAAGTAGGGTATAAATAGAAATGCCTCATCTCCCTAGTATGCGAGAGACCTAGCACTAAAAACTCACTTCTTTTTCCCATGACTTTAATGATCTACTACATTAGAAGCCTTAGTTCCAAAGGGAGGGGTAGTTTCATCTAGGGACAGAAAAAGATGCAAGAACACTGAAATTCAGAATGCTATCTGGTCACATTGGGTTCTTGATGCAATTCAGTCAATGGGTCAACAGGAGATTGTTGTGATTTTGAATAATTGAAAATTAATATAAAGAGTAATTGTATTATCCACAATGCCATAAGCAAATGATGGTCTCATTCATGAATATAAATCAAGCATGATTTCCCTCCTGGACATTTATTTCAGTGTCAAGACGTGTGATATAAAACATACACCCATGGAAAGGAACAAACTGTATTATCAGCAACTGAGAACAGAGAGAAGTTGAACGGCGCATGCAAGTTTAATATAAAAAGAAGAGCAAGGGGAGAGATCTCGGGCCTTACAGTGGTTAAAGGCTGGACCTGACATGGAAACGTGGGAAGTTCCTACATTTGGAATGACGATATAAATTATTGAAATTCCTGCCAGTGCCCGAAGCCAGAAGCACGCTCAAGGTTCCCTTGCTTGGTTTCCCGGATGTAGAGTGAAGGGGTTCTATAAGTCATCAATGAGGAAATAACAAACATGGATTGTCTCTTAATTTTAAAATGCAGAGTCTTAATTACCAGCAGGTACAGGGAAAATTTTTATTATTCTTAGAGCCCTTTTATTTTCATATCCTGTGATAAAAGTTAGAGAAAACCCACGACAACCCAAAAATACAATTCATTCTGGATGAATAACGGTCTACAGCCATACCACCCTGAATGCGCACGAGCTTGTCAGAATGAAAAATGCACCAGAATCAGTTGGTGTGAGTATTTTAGTCACCTTGTCATATTTACTAGAAAAGCAAAGAGTCAAAACCAATTGAGGCACTTGTAATGTGACAAGCAGTTTTGATATTAGTTTTAAATATGAACCAAGTCCATATTAGCAGTTCTAGAAATTAGGATTCTAACAGTCATCAGACACAGAATGAGTGGTACGATTCTAGAGAGGAATACTCATTAATTCACTGTAGAAAATATTCCCTCTCTTAGCAGACCCAAAATGCTTTTTTTTTTACTAAAATGGACTCACTATGGATGCATTGGAGACATCCAGAGACAACTGCTAGCTAGACTCTTGCTTGCTCTGAAGGATGTCCATCCTCAGCAAGCTAAAAAGGTAACAGTTTTCATTTTGTTAAGAAGTCAGCAGAGAATCAACCTACCTATATAGAGGAAGCACAGAGGGAAACAATTCTACTTAGAAATCTTCACATATAAACCTTAATTAGAGAAAATCATTCCAAAAACCTTATGTTACACTGATAATTACACTAGTATTCTCAGTTATCTGCCTTACAGATATTGCTTTCAAGTCTGTACAACATCCTTAAAGACAGAAGACCTTCATAAAATATCCAGGCTCTCACTATAGGAGTAACAAAAAATGGTATATTCTACGCATCACAGATGGAAATATTTTAAAAGTTCTAGAGAAATGAATATTCTTTCTAACAGAAATGAAATTTAAATAGACTGACTACTGCTATGTAAGTTCCCTAGCTACCAGTTTGCTGATATAACCGAATATATGGTCACAAACTGAGGCAGTATTTAATTTGATTTTAGTTTATTGTCCTCTTCTCTGAAGTATTTACCCAAAGTTGTCCATATCTCAAGGATAAATTTATACTCTTTACCTAAATCTATCTTAAAGATAAATCAGTATATTATTTGGCAATTACCTTAAAATATACTGTCTTATTTTTCTATTGTTTATTATACCTGCATTTTTGAAAAATAATTTGATTCATTAATATACTGTTTTGTTACTAGCATTTGAACTTATGAATGACAGATTAGTTGATGGGAGGTTATATTAATGGTGATCCAAGAAATGTTTAATTAAAGATTTCCTTTTATATATGCACCCATTAATAATTTGTTTGTAATCCCTTTTAAATTAATAAAATGAAATTAGCACTTTTAAAGACAAAAAACATAGTTCAGTTTTTAACAATTATGACTTTTTAAATGCCACCCATATATGAAGTGAAATTAGTAAAAATATATTATCTACCATAATAAACATATGTAATTTTGTTACTTTCTACAATATATTACAGTGTATTAGAGTATGAGAAACACATGGGTTTTTTTTCTGAAGGCACTATCAACAAACAATTATTTTAGTATGATATATTTCATATAAAATTATTATTTAACATTTTATATCTTTTTGCCTATTATCCTTTTTTACAGGATTAGTTAATTCTAAATTCAAGTAAAAGTAAAATTAATTACAGTGTTTCATTAATTTGCTCCACTATACTCATTGAAATGATTCAGTTGTAGTTTTTCATTATATATATGTGTGTGTGTATGTGTGCGTATGTGTGTGTGTGTGTGTGTGTGTGCGTGTGTGTTTTATTAGGTAATAATTGGTTTTACATTTTATGAAACTCAGATTTATCTGTTTGGCCAGGAATTAGCCATCTCTTAAGGGGCAAAATTGACTAGTGGAATTGAAATGAGACAGACTGGTGTGTCAGAAGTATTCTGCTAACAATATGTTACAAATGCTAACAGACCACTAGCAAAATTTTTATAACTAGCTATAAAATAAGTAAACATACTTTGGTGTGCATAGAGGAAAGAATGAACATTATTTACATAAGGGTGATCTCTATACATTTTACTTCATCTATTGAATATCACATCTTTATTTTAGAAAGAACCTCCTCTTAAGAAATAAACTTTCTGGTTCAAGTTTCAGTGAACCCCTGTTGGAGACAGAAAGATGACCATGTGGATTTTTTAACTTTCTTTTTCCAATACACTTTCTCGGCTTAGGGGAGAAAAATGTATTTGAGTGTACAGACTTACTGACTGCATTGCCTTAGCTGTACGTCGATGTTGCAGTTCTATTTAACAGAAGGATACAAATCACACACAAAAAAACCACTTGCAAAACATAGCTAAAATAATATTGGTTTTGAAACCACCCCTCCACTTCTATTTTTAAGGTAAACCCTGGTTATTGCATCAAGATAGACAAGTCCTAACCTTATATTCATACTTTGAAGTTTTGCTATATCTCATGATTGAAGCCCAATGTAACTTAACCACACACCTATTTATTTCCTTGTTTTACTTTTCAATGAGAAATTTCACAGTAATAATATATTGTAGTTATTTTGGCTTTAGATGAGTAGATCATGTCAATATCCATTAGGCATACTACACTCAAGGCTGCTAAGTTTCTGTAATTCACTATTAAATTTACAGGAAGATAAGCAAAATTAAATGTACAGCAAATGTTTGCAGACTTATGATTTTTCACCTGAATACATTACCTATCTTTAGAATACTGTTCTTTATAAAATCATAAAAATCAAATTATATTTGTTCTTAGGCATTTTCATCTATAATTCAAAATAAAAATGGTTTAGTTTAGCTAACATTTACAGTCAGTGATTGGGTGGCTCTGTACAGAATAACAAAGGAAAAGCTGCTAGCCTCATGGTGACCCGGAAGCAGAGAGTGAAGGGAAGAGGCAGGGAGGAAGACAAATCATTCCAGGACAAACCCCGGGTAATTCAACTATTCCAGCTGGACTTTGACTCTTAACGCAAGTCGGCTGTATTTCTCCATAATTAGACTGTCTTACAAAAGTCTTGCTTATGAGTCCATGTGGCTTTGGGGGCTATTCTTGATCTGAATTATAACATTTCATCTGTGGGCCTCGAAGTGTTCATATATATTCCTAATTAACCCATCTCTAGTAGTTGCCAAAGTCTTAGGAGTTTCACCACTGTTGAAAAAGTCCAAGTTCAAAGTGCCTTCTGAGACTCAAGTAAACTTCTTATCACACCTGTGAGACATGGTACTGCATACCTGTAATACCAGCACTCAGGTGGCTGAGGCAGGAGGACTATCACAAGTTCGAGGCCAGCCTGGTCTAGGTAGTGAGTTCAAGGCCATCCTGAACTGTATAGCAAGACCCTGTCTAAAAAACAAACAAACAACAAAAGTAAAGTCTTGCCATATCATACCTATGAGACCCTGGAAGAAAGAAAAAGTTAAATATATCAAACTTAGAATGACACAGTTAAAAATTATTCCATGTCACACTTTAATCTCAGTCTCCCACCAAGTCTTAGGACATGAGACAAATACAATATAGCTAAATTTTCTCCACAACATAACACAAATAGCCTAGGATCTAAGTACCAATGGACATGTTATTCTCAAGTGAAACCTCTTTACCTTGGTCTTTGATATCTGTATTACATTAAGCAGTCTGATCTTCTGAATTTTGACCATTAATATGGGCATACAACATTCTAGAGCCTCTCTAAATAGCATCCTCAAACCTTTCCAAACTCTTTCAGACACTTACTTTCAAAGGATTCTGAACCACATGATCGGGTATGGTCACACAAATAACCTCACTCCTGGCACCAACATATCTTAGTCAATTTTTTCTTAGCTGAGACACATTACTCATCATGCACAATTTATAGAAAAGAAGAAGAAGCTTATTTTGACTCATGTGTGGAGAACATGGGCAGCCCTCTCCCAGTCAGAAATAATGTAAGTAGAGAATAGAAGAGGGAAACTTGCTTATGTCATAGCATCCAGGAAGCGGATAGCAAAGGAGGTGCCAGGAAACCACACATGCCTTTCCAGGTCACATACCCCATGATCAGTCCCTTCCTATCTGACTCTGCCTCTTAAGAATAAGACAATTATTTTGTTCCATGAGTCAATCTCTTTCCAAAATCCTCACCTGTGGATACAAGAGAATTTGGGGGATTATTTTTTCAGTCTAAGCCATACTGACAAAAACGATTGAGAAAAATTGAACGTTTGGAAAATTGATCTGGAGATATTGCCTCAAATTTGAATATAGAAATTTTTTTTAAATAGCATAAACAAATAGAATGCTTTTAGAACAGTTAGAGGGGCACTTTTATGAAATAGCTCCCCATGTTAGCAGTTTAGTTATGAATAAAACAGTTAATAGGTATTAATTATGAACTGATATCTGCGAATATATTCAAGCTCAGTGTTGTACAATTGAGAAATAGAAAGTATCCAAATTAATGTTGATAATCTGTATGTCTTCTTACTGGCATTTTTAAAGCAAAATTGAAATATGCTTCTCACTGGATTTAAGACATTGAAGTATCTCTCTAGTGGTGAAAAAATGTTAATAATAGTTCTGTTGATACTGGACCTTTTCTTGTTAACAATAATCTTAAATTATTTCTTCAAAGACAACTGTGAAGAATTCATGGGATGAACTAATGACAGTATAAATTATTCCTGATGCCTGCATCCAAAAAGGGAGCACTTGTCTGAAAAATAGTCATAAAAATATAAACTATCCTATACCATTCTTTGGAGCAGGAACATGAAGACCTTGAATTTTCTCTAGTCTAACCACTCAGAAGCTTAAGAAAATAAATCAAATAACCCAATCATGCATTCATAAGAGTTGAGAAGAAAACATTTTAAACTTTTTCTTTTAATTCATATCTCAATATTTTTTAGAAATAATGATGGATGCATGAAGCAATTTATGGAATATGTGAGTGGGATAGAGCTTATTAAACTGATATGTAAAAAATGGATCATCCATTTATAATATTTCTACTATGTCTTTTCTCCATATTAGAGTTTAAGTTAAAATGCTCCCCAAAGCTCTTGTATTAAAGTGGGGCTCTTGCATATGATTGGATTATGGAGTGCTGTATTAATCAGTGCGTTAATCCATTGATGAGTTCACAGTTTACTGTCCTGATCAGATATTGTGCCAGGTCCGAGTGGGTGGGTCCCTGGGGTGTGACCTGGAAGAGCACATTCTCATCCCTAACTCTTTCGCTTATTCCCTTTGTGGCCATTCGACTTTGCTCATTCTGTCTTGGAGCCAGTCATCCATGAGCTGAAACAGAGTCAAAATAAACCTCTCTTAATTTCGGTTTTGGGTGTCAGTATTTTGTGCCAGCTCCAAAAACAAGCTAACTAATATTCTCCAGTGAATGTTCCTGTATTGGTACATCCCATTGCCTTCCGGAGAAAGGCAATATGTAGAATACTCAGAATATTTAAAGGAATTAAGTAACTTAATTAACATGTAGAATTTAATTTGTAGAATACTCAGAATTATTTAATAAGTAGAATACTCAGAATATTTAAAGGAATTAAATAACTTATCAAAGATCAATATGTAGAATATTTAATATGTAGAATACCTATTTAATATTGTAGAATACTCAGAATATTTAAAAGAATTAAATAACTTATTAAGGATCAAAGCAGAAAATTAGCATTAGAATCATTACATATTAGTTTTAAATAATTCATTTCAATGAAAAATAGTTGTGGAAAATTAAGTTTTAATACTTTAATTTCAAGTACAATATTGACTGAGAAGATGTGCTGGTTTAGATTGTACTAAAGAAAGGAGAATTAATTATTTTAATTGCACCTTTCTGTATACATAGTCTTATTCTTTGAATAAGGATTTTTAAATCTTGAAACTTCTTAAACTGCTATGTGTATTACTAAAAAAATATATTGTAACTATTCACGTACATGTCTGCTCTTTAATTTGAATATAACACTTTTTTAGCAAGGATTGCTTGTAACTCTGCTATCTGTTGCTTAACTTTTAGCCATGGAGCAATTAACTATATAATGTTGATAATACCTGCACCTTAAATTTCCTGTTTCCTAATGTTGGACACTTTTCTAATAGACACCCTCCCCTACGAAGCTATAATTTTTCTGCTAGACCTCTATGATATCAACCATTCAGATAATCTGGCATTCCTGATCTCTCAATCTCTTCTGCCAAGCAGGCTTGGTTTGATAAATATTACCAGAATTTTAAAACTAAGAAAATGAAACATATTTTAAAAAACAGTCTGTATGTTTCCCAGGCTGGCTTCAAATTCCTGCACTCAAGCCGTCATCCTGACTCAGCCACCCAAGCTGATGAGACTTTCAGCACGCAGCACTGCATCCAGCTCAGAAACAGTTTTGAAGTAAACATCAGGAACTCTCTAGAGGGAAGGAGTCGATGAATTCATTCATAGGACCCTATGGTTATTTCATTCTCATATTGACAACAGACCTTCTTTCTGTCCGTATTTTTAAACAAGAGCTTCAAAATAATGTGATTATTGACATTATTGGAATAGATATTGATATTGGATTTGGCTGTTGATATTTTGCTGCATAGTTAGCAGAAAAAAATGATACAAGAGTTTAAGTACTATTTCTGAAGTTGTTCTTTTCACTCTTACTCTTGGAAAAAACAAATCAGGAGTCAAGCAGGAATAAAAATGCACAGAATGACAACTTAAGGAAACATCTCTAGTACCTTTTCCCTCTAACTTTGAGGTTGATACAACTTGTCTTTGAGCCGAGAGCCTGTAAGAAATGTGGTTACCTTCTGCACTAAATGACAAACTCACAAATCTACCAGACCTGCCGGGGTTAGGCCTGCCTCGCAGATACCGAGAAGGATGCTTCAAATTACTGTGATCTAGCACACTGATTAGGAATAAAAATATGGACATTTTATACTATAATCTCAACATACTAGTTTGTAGATCTTTTCATTTCTTAAATGTCACATGGTTGCCTTGATAACAGAGTAATGACAAACCCAGGATGCAATATTTGGGGTCAGTGATGTACTTTTATCATCCTTAAACTGCCAACCAAGATTTTTCAAAGCACCAGAAGCTAGGGTTATTTTGAATGCTGAATGATATAGTGGTGAGGTAAGTTCACAAGAGTTGGGAGAGATTTTTCATTTATCGCTGGTTTCTATGCTAATTATTGTCTTCCAAGAAAAGGTAGTTGCTGTTTCAAAGCATTGTTGGCAAAGAGTGAAAGGTTCATTTTTGCCAGAATAGGCAATAATATTGACATTTTTATAGCCATGTGCACGGTAGTGTCTAAGACTATTTCCTGAAAATGCAAAAAATAAATTGTCTATGAAAATTTCATATATGACAAGGTTGAAATTTCAAATGAACGTGAAAAATATGTTTTATATAAGTGGTTCTGGAATAAATGTAGAGTCATGTAGAGAAAGTCAAAATTGGATCTGTCCCTCAAAGCATGCATTCGTGTGCATATATTTCAAGTGGATCTGAGATTTTGTTTTGTTTTGTTTTGTCTTTTTTTCTTTTTTTTTTTTTGAGGCAGGGTCTCGCTATGCAGTTCAGGCTGGCCTCGAGCTCACTTTGTAGCCCAAGCTGGTCTAGAACTTGCAACAATCCTCCTGCCTCAGCCTCCCGAATGCTGGGATTACAGGTGTGTGCCACCATGCCCGGCTAGGATCTGAGATTTTAATATAAAAATAAAGAGATATGAGTGAAAGAAGTAAGCATGGAGGACTCCCGCACAAGCAACTCTAAACATTTGCAACTATGTATGAAATTTTACCAGAGCCAAAGTAAAAATGAAAACCACACAATGAGATGATACATGCAAAGTAGGTCATAATAGTATGAGATTGTTAAATATGGAATAAGAGACCAACAGAAATTAGACTTGAGGTCTGTACAAACATTATATGGAAAATATGTATTTTAAATTATTATACATATATGTGTGTGTGTGCATTTATTTATACTCAAAAAGTGATAGGTTTATCTTTAAATAATTTTAACTATTATAAGAATAATTTGAGTGGTTTCATTTAGGGAAAAATGAGTTAATCCAAAAACAATTTTAGAGTTATGAATATTAATCAGAAAGATGCCTAGCAGTGAGGGAAATTTTGAAAACCTCTAATATTTACTACAAGATCAATTTTAGTTTTGCACCATCACTAAAATTAGATAAAGAAATAAATGAATTTTAAACAAACTATCCATATGAAGAGTACTTTAATATAAAATGAATAGAGATATTTAATAATGCAGTCTTAAAATATATATATTACATATAATATATAACATATCTATACTTAAAATGATAGCTACACATTTTACAATGTGTAATTTTGTTTTTTGAAAGTTAAAAGCAATGAGTTTAATTGATTTTCAGAGTGGCAAGGGTCAAGTGGCAGCACTTAACAGCCAAGGACAAGGTATATGTTCTACCATACAGGACTACAAGAGCAAAGCATTGATTGGAAAGCCTGACACATGTTGGCTAATTAGTCATGGTGCTCTCAAAAGAAGACAAGAATTCAACTACATTTGGATTCTACAGAAAAACTTTAGGGTAAATGGACAAAAATCTATCCCAAACAAATCATGGCACCTTTACTAATTCCCAGATTTGACCCAGTTTATGAACCCATAATCCCTTGAACGAAAGGGAGGCCAGCCTCCCTTACTGAAGACCAGTGCACTACCAAAAACCACTGTCAAAATTTCTCCCATTCTTCCTCAAAGGGACCTAAGGTTTTTTTTACTAGGGCAATTGTACAGTGGGAAAAGGGAAGTGATCAGACATTTCAAGGATTTTTTGTTAGGACCTAACACTGATCCCAGAGATCCAAAACATCATTGTGGTTCTCCATTAAGTTCAGGGAGGATGTGGAAGTCAAACGATCCATGGAGTTTTCCCCAGGGTCTTGCTCACAGGGATTTCAGTAGGTCCCCAAATCTATCCTGTAATTCCAAGATGCACAATTGAGATAGATGTACTTAGTACTCAGAATGATCACATTGGTCTGTAATTTAAAAAAAAATTACATTTGTGCTGAATATATATGCATTATTAAGGCAATATTCATAAATATGGTAGGTATTTGTTTGAAAAAAGTGAGGCCTTGCCTCTTGTAATTGTGTTTTACTTTATTGCCAAGAAAGGCATTTAAGTATGTTACATGCCTTTTTTTAACTTGAATTTTTTCAAAGTACAACTTGCTCACATTTTTACACAGTTGCATAATGGATAATAATACATACTAGCTGTTTAGATTATTTTGCTTAATACATAGCTTGTTTCTCTTCTTTAATTCTCTATTTATTTATTTTATGTATATTTTTCTATACAGGAATATACTGTCTGTATGTATATACATTCATATGTGTGTGCTTATATTGAAAGCTCCTTTTAAAAACTGAAATTAAGTCACCATTGGTCTTCATATATATTTAGAACAAAATCTGATATTGGAGAGTCTACTACTTGTAATTCCATCCTCCCTGCTCCAGAAACTAGGAGATATTAACTGATGTTTTAAGCAAAGTAAAACATGTGAAGTCACAAGAAATTACTGTAGTAGTTATAATAATATGAGTCAAATATTCATTGAGCATGCATCCTCTGGATATCCTGTCTTTGTAACTTCAAAGCAGAGCACATAGAAAAACGTCACATCAAAGTAAAACAATGTAAGATTTAGACCTCATTCTTTTTCTATTTAAACTGCAAATGATTTATTCATATTTATAATGTTCTAACCAGATTTTCTTTCTGCTCAAATGACAAATGTGAGTCTTCTTCCTTTCTTTCACTGGTGTATATTTAAATATCTGCCACATTTAACAAATTCTCATATAATACTCAGTGGTCTTAACAAAGACCCAGCCCCTTTTCTCATATGAAGTATAATCTGCATAATAAAATCTCCTGCTGCAATTCTCACATCAGTAAAGTCAATGAAGGTCTAGAATTAAGGACAAAATGCCATGATATTTGTTCTGACATCAGTTGCTGCCTTTAAGCAATGAATTTCCACGCAGCCAAACATTACCTCTATTTAATCAAAATAAATACCTCTGTAAATCTCAAATAGATGAATTGGTTGGGAAGAAAACAAGATTAATTTAAAACAAAACATTTTTTTTACAACAAAAAATAAGAAGTGTGCGTAATAAAATTTTCAGTACACGTACAACAATTCAATACTTCCACTTATAAATTTTAATTGATTGAGTAATATTTATACTCCAAATGCTTATCTCATTATCCTTACAGTTTACTTGATTTTTTAAGAACCCAGGATCTTATACAATAGTCTCACATTTGAGTTATGATTTCTTTTGCCAAAGTGTGCAGTTGCCTGTGGGTAATAATGTTATGAGCATATTAAATGAAAAATTCTAGAACTAAATATATAAATATTAAACAACTTACAATATAACGTGCTACTATAATTTATTTTATAATTAGTTATTGCCCTAAATCTTTTCCTGTGACTAATCTATAAATTTGTCTTCAGCTTAAGTATATGTTTCAGTACACTCCCAGTTTTTATGCGTCTACTTGGATCTTGAAACATATATCCCATCAGCATGGAAGGCTAAAGGTTCCTTCCTTTTTAGTTAGTACACATTTACAATATGTAATATTTACATTTATAGTGGTGGTTGACACATGTACATAACACATTTTATTTTCTCATTTCCCTCTCCTGTCTTCCCTCCCTGCTCCTTACAACTCTTGGTCTCCTCTACTTTCGGAGAACCCCTATTTTCAACTTAATCCTTTAATTTTGGTTTTTAAAGCTCTTTTCTTTCCCTCTTCCATTTGTCTTGTTCCTCTTCCCATTTGGTGGGAAACCTCCTGTTATCTTTTATTTTGCTCTTTATATTTTTGTTTTCTCAAAATAAGAAATCATGTCATATTTAACCTTGTGTGTCTGATTTATTTCACTTAATATTACAGACTAAATGTGTATCTATTTACTTATGAATACATCAAGTTTATTCTTTATGGCACAGTCCTACCGCACTATATATAAGTATCACACTTTCTTTATTCACTCGTCTGTTGAGGGACAAATAGACTGTTTTAATATTTAGCTATTGTGAATAGTGCTATTATACACATTGGCATGCATATATCACTATAATATAATGGAATTAAGTTTGGAAAATATCTAAAAATGAAACAACCGGGCCAATGCAAATTAAAACAACATTGAGATATTACCTTACCCCAGATCAAATGGTTATATCAAGAAATCAGAAGTTACAAATCCTAGGCTGTGGTGGGAAATAACCCTTATACATTATTGGTGGAAATATAAACTCATAAAACCACTATGGAAATCAGTATAGAGTCCTCAAGAAACTAATATTTCATTCTTAAATACATTAGCATATACCTATGTTGTGGTTGTGTCTAAACGTTCCCCCAAGACTTCATGAGGTCATAGGTGGGCTTTTTCAGAGGTGCCTGAATCTAGAGTGTATGATTGATTCATGCCACAATGCTATCATTAAGGGTACAGGGATTAAGAGTGTGTGATTAGTAAATCACTTCTCTGGTTGGTCTGGCATAATTCTGCCTGGGAGTAAGGGTGTGAGTGCTATACCCGCCCCCCGCAGGGCATAGAGCCTGCATACATTATAAAGGAGGGAAGAGGCTTGTCCCTCTCCCTGACTTTGTTGCTTTTGCTGTCTTGTGAGCACTATAAAGTGTTCTCCTATGTGATGGCCTTGGAGCCACCCTTTATGGACTGAAAGCTCTACAAGCCCTAAGCCTAATAAGACTTTCCCCCTTTAACTATGGGTATCTGATACTTTGTCTCAACTATGAGAGAAAAGTACCAAAACAACCTTTAAAAATTAAAGTCTCATAAGGACATATCAAAGCACTAATTAATCCAAACCAAAAAGGGTAACTTCTTAATAGCATCAAGCTGCAATATTTTTATACCCATGCCACTTTAAGAAACATTCTATAAAGTAAACCAAGTATGTTTTTTTTTTGATTGCAAACCTATACAATTGTTAAAGAAGTAATTTTGTCACTCAATTATTTCTAAACGGGCTGTAGTACCTACAGCCTGATTACATTCTTCCTTTCTGTCTTATATCAGAGTAGTGCAGACTGAATCATTTTGAGATTGAAGTTTATCTGGTCCAGGAGCTAAAGACCTTAAGTTTAACAACATGACACGGCATTGTGCTGTTTTATACCTTTGGAGGGACAAGTGAGCACATAAGAAACGCAGATAGGAAATTGCATCAAATTCCTCCTTCTTATTAGAAACAATTCCTATGATGACTACCCAACTCCTTTGATAATGGCCTTAATACATTCATGAGATCACTGTTCTGTGACCTCCTCACTTCTTAAATATCCCATTGAATGATAGTGCAGTGGGGATTATCTCAGGACCCTGTGAACTTTTGGGGGACATATTAAACTGCATGGCTCTTTCTTGTATCGGTCTGTCTTTCTCTCTCTTTCTCACCCTAGAACCCAAAGCTCACCTCCCAAAAGAATTTCAATGGTATACTTTTTTATCCACAAGTACGTAATATTTGTAGTTGGCTTCTATGTAATGTTAAAATAAGTCTACTGATTGTCAGGTATTTGTTCTGTTATTTTAATACCAGTCGAATATATTTGTCACTCTAAATTTACTAATTTATCAGCAAAAAAACAAAAATATATACAAATGTAAAATATTTGTATATTTCAACCAATGTCATTGCCATTCTCATTAATACTCAGAGTAACCAGGAAGAACTTATTCAAATTGACTCCTGAACCTTTCATAAGTGACCATGAAGTCTTGAAAAATACATTGCTTTCTGCTTTGATAGAATATTTATAGAGACCCAACCATCTGAGATACTTTAATATTGAAATTTATGTTATTAATAATTAAGTGAAGACAAGAGACATAAATCAAATATCTCCTGGATGAACCAAAAATTTCACTCTAATTTGCATTCACTTTACCCTTTTAAATTCGCTTACAACTCTTGTCATAGTCTGCATTATTTTCCATTAAAGTAGTCTTTGTTTCTTCATTTTTCTCCTAACATTATCTTTGATATGTCAAGGATAATACATCAGCACTGTAAATATATATGTACTATATTCAGAATAGAAATACAAAGGAGTATCTTTTTCTTATAATTTACTACCATAAGTCCCCACCCAGTTAGTAATGGAAAAGAAACTGATTTTTTTTTCTAATTGAAAACTGTACCTGGTGATTTGAATGATCTTTTAAACTAATAGCCTCTCAATTTCCCTCCATCCATCCTATCATTCTCAGATAAAAGAGCTATTTTTTCCATGACTATGTCATACACAATAAGAGGTTGGTTGATTTTTAAGACACACTGCTCTGTCTTTTGGTGTTCTGATCCTAAGACAGACCCTGTGTCTTCCAAAGCTTAAGAACCCATTTATATCATTGATGATTTAGTCTACCTCAGTCTTACTCACCAAAGAGTCCTATCAATGCTGCTCATCATGATCCACTTCCTGAAACTATGCCACACCCTCCACTACATCCACAGTCCATCCCAAATGATTCAGCTCCTCTTCAGTTTTATTAATGGCTCATTTTAAACTTGGCTTTTCAGACAGCCTCAAAATTATTCCTGGAATACCTAAAATGATTTAGGAAACATCTACACAACTTCCGTCCACCTGACTTCTCTTTGTAGCTATGTAGAATCTTAAGCAGGACCCTTATATAGGAATTGTACCCATGGAGCTATTATCTAGGCTTACTCCTTAGCTGTCTTACAGCTCATGTTCTATAGCATTGTGAGCATTAAACTTGAAGTCTGGAAACTTCTTTATGTTTTAGAACAGTTTCTTCCCTTTGTGAATTTTTGTTACAGAAATGAATGGACTGCATAAGAATCTCAGAACCTTCTTTATACTATGTGAGAACCTCTATGGCCTACTCCAATAATGGTGAACCTCTCAGAGAGGAGTACACAAACTGCATCCCCAAACACACTTACTTAGCACAAATTGCAACTCTGCAATTAAACCTGAATATTGACATTATTTAGGAAAAATACTCATACATTAACATTTTTTGTCTTAAAAAGCAAGTCACATTTTCCACCACTGGCCTAGGTTTAACTCTAACAAACTTCTGTCTTGGTTTGAGATCTTAACTTCTTTGCTTTCCTAATGTCTCAGTTTCAAAAAAAGAAGCAGAAATTAGAAGAAATTTTTAGAGGAAAATTAAGAAACATTTATTTAATATGTGTCATGAGTAATTCTCATTTAAATTTGTCCAGAAAACTAGTTTCAAAACAATGAAAAGTATTAATAATCACAAATGTAATGAGAAATTTTTGTGTTTCTATGTGTGAGTTTACATGTGAGCATGGGAAGGCATAGAAGTAAAAAATTCTGATTTAATATGACAAGTCAGTACTTTCAAACTTATACCAAATTAATTATATTTTTCATGTGTTCTGTGAGATGACAAGCTAAGAATCAGGTGATAGAAATAGAAGCAAAACAGACTCATTGCACACCAAAGGTACCAGGTGAAGTCCAACTGTGGTTTAGAAATTATGATAACACTGAAAATGTGTCACCCTGCACTCCCATTGCAGAGTTCAATACATGGCCAATGTGAAGAAGAATGAAGAGAAGAGATTCATGTACTCAAATACCTAGTCCCACTCGCACTAACACTATGTGGATACATTTATCCTAATTCCACAAATAGTAATGCATTCACTCATGTTTTCAAAAACTCACTTTAAAACCAGATAAGGGGAAGGGTACTTGGGAGATTCAGATCAAGGAAGGACCTATAAAAATGATGTATTACAGAGTAAAACACAAAATGTCTAAAGAGATTTAGCAGCTTCCACAAGAATAAGAAAACATAACCATATAAACAGTATCATGGAAAACTGAAATTGTATGAAGATAATAAGGAAAGAGTCTGGGTACTTTTCCCAGAAGAAATGAAAACATCATACCACAGGGATATATGACCACCCTTCTTTATAGCAGCACAATTTGTCATAGCTAAATCTTGGAAACAATCCAAATGCCCATCAACTGAGGGATGGATAAAAACGATCTGTAATTTTTATACAGTGCAGAATTACACAGAATTACACAGTTATACAGAAAGATAAACTTGACGCTTTTATAAGTAAATGGATGCAACTAGAGACCATACTCAAAAGTGAAATAAATCAGACTCACATGTATATTTTCTTGCTAGTGTAAGACACTGAAAGAATAAATAAGATCCAAATGGTACAATAGATATTATGATAGGGAAAGTAACTGCTCAAAAGGAAAGAACAACTGGGATGGGGAAAAGAGAAAAGAAAGAAGAGAATATAGATATGGATATAGATATAGATATAGATATAGATATAGATGATATAGATATACATAGATATAGATGATTTAGATATAGATATACACTCACACACACACAAGATAGCTAAGATAATTGTAGTACTAATTTCTATTCATTCATTGAAAGGTACAGTTAGTGCTTATATTGTTTGATTAATTCTATATGCCTATATCTGTTAATCTGAGTATTACTCTGCTACTTTGAAGATAATAATGTGCAATATAGAAACAACTGTTAATTTCCTATCATCTTATTTTGAAATTCTGTATCATTTTTATTGCTTGTTATTCTCTTTAAAATAAAAAAGATAGCAAAGGCAAGCAAATTATACCAAAAAAATAGAATTAAGAGTTGAAGTCAATAAGCAGTGGAATTAGAGTACAAAAAAGGATTAGAGCAAAGTTCAAAGCAGGGAAGACACTTCAAATTAAATATATTAGGGTTATAACATTTCAAATGGAATTTTATTTGGGACTGAATGGTATTCATGTTTCATATAAAAGACAATTCTGCGACTAATTTTAAAATACATTGAAGATAATATTGAAGTTTCATCCAACTCAAATATTAAAAAAATATTGTAAGACAATTCCAATTACAAAACCCCAGTTTTGACTCAAAAACAGACAAATAGATCAATGGAAAATAGTACAATGCTCACAAGTCTATTAGTGTATAGGACTTATTTGTTTAGCTGTGGTTTTTGTGACCCATATATGCAAAAATTTAAATGAGAATAGAATCTTACTTCATACTTCAATTTCAGGGGATTTAAATTTGAGTTTCTATTGAAGCAATATAACATTTTGAAAAGAAATTGGATGACTTCCCTATAGAAGAAATTATAAACAATTCAAGATATCCAAATACTATAATAATAATTCTTCAGACTTAAAAATAAAATTATATATGATGATTTGGAAATATCTCACATGTACATATTTCATATAATAGGAGATAGACCCATATGAAAACTTGAATTTACAGTATGACTGAGATACAAAACCTGGCAAATAACTACTGTATCAGAAAATATCACTGTGAACAATGTTAATATATCTGTTAATAGGAAAAGAAGTCTGCCATGTTATTTTCTAGAATCAATACATGGTCATTGGGGCTGGGGATTTAGCTCAGTGGCAAAGCGCCTGCCTGGCAAGCGCAAGGTCGTGAGTTTGGTTCCCGGTACCAGAGAAAAACCAAAAAAAAAAAAAAAAAAAAAAATACATGGTCATTGAAATTGATAACACATTTTATAATAAAATACAGTAGTAATTCAATTTTTAAAAGGACAATTCATAGATGATCAAATCTAGATGGTAAAAGAATGACTAAAGAGATGATCAAAATCTCTAGGAGTCGAAGTCCTCAAACCAAAGTACCAGTAAAGCATTACTGTTCATCCCTGATTAATAAATAAGGATTAGAAAGAATCTCAAACTCTCAGGTAATTCTGTTCTACACACAATTACAATTTAGAAAGTCATTAGTTATATATCAACATAACTTTGTAATCTTGGCCAAGGAATCTCACCAATCCCACTTCTAGGAATCCATACAAAAAGTGCTACCTGTAGTGGCAGTTATATAAAATTATCTCCAGTGTCAAGAAATCAATGTAAAACAACATTTTAAAGGGTGGGGGATGTAGCCCAGTGACGCAGAGCCTGCCTGGCAAGGACAAGGTCTTTAGTTCAACTCCTCGTACCAAAATAATAATAATAGTAATAATAATAATAATAATAATAATAATAAATAACATTTTAAAGAATAAATAGTCATTACTGCCTAACCTATTGAATTAATTGTGGGTCCATTAATGTGATTTGAATATGCAGCTTAATCTATGGAGACTGTCTCTAGAGAACTAGTAGATAAATAATGGTCAGAGAAGTATACGTGGAACATTCCCATTTTTATAAAATAAGCGATGGCACTAATTGACCAAGTTCACCCTGAGTGGGCTACAAATCCATAAATTGGCTTCCTGTATTAAAGGTCTGAATCTGTGCTACACATACGTGGCCTGCCTGAGGAGACAGCAGTTGGCATGCAGAAACAAAACTCTCCATGCCAGTGGTCTCAGTACAGATCCCTATGACCTGTGATGCTGTGTATATCTATCTACCTATGCAGCTGCGATATAAATAGATATATATGTATATATGTATATATGTATAAATATAAATACACAGGTATACAGATATTTTTGTACATGTGTGCATATACATCCATGGTGGGAGATTATTTCTGGACTTCTCTTTGTTTTACTGTATTCAAGTTGCCCCTCAAAATGCACATGTGGATCATGTATGACCTGTACGTAGCAGTTCATTCATTCACTAGGGAGTTTAGCAGCTGAGTGTGCTCTTCGGAAGTGGGATCCGTTGAAGGCGAGTCACTTAGGGCATGACTGGAAGAATATACCCTTCTCCCTGGCTACTCCCTTTTATTGTCTCCTAGCTGCTATGAAACGAGAAACTATGTCCCCATACTCTTCCACCCTGCACTTCAGTAGTGGATCTGGCCAACTGTGAACACACTCTTCGAAGAAACATGAACCAAAGTAAACTCTTCCTTTAAATTGTGGGTACTGGGTATTTTGTCAGTGACTAAAATAAAACAAATATTCATGAATAATTACATACCAATGGTAGTCACCGTTCTTTGTTTATGTTCTAATTACTTCCTCACATCAGTGGACTCTACCTTAAAGAATTTCCATAAGTAGTTTGTAAAAGGAATGCTAGCAGAGAATTCTCTCTTTTCTTTTAGTTTATATGGAAATATATTAACGTACATTTACTTACTGAAAACTCATTTTGTTATATATAAAAAGTGCATATATGTGTATTGAATATATATATGTGTCAAATGTATATGTATATATACATTTTGACATTTTAAAATATATCTATATATGTCAAATGTATATGTATATATACTTTTTGGCATTTTTGGTTTGTTTTTCTACAGAGCAAATCATGTCAATACTTTCTAGGCCACTATTTCTAATAAAAATTTACTTTGCACTTTGAACTTTGCACTTCTTAAAACACTCTTGCACATGCTGAGTGATTTTTCTATTGCTGCTTTAAGTTTTTTTTGCCCTTGTTTTTTCACATTTTTACTACGACAAGTCTATGTGTGTATCCATTTAAATGTAAACTACATGAAAGCACATGGAATTTTAGAATGTTTTTCAAAATGATGCTTTTCAAACATAATGGAAATTTTAACCTTCATATATTAAGTATGTTTTCTGCTTCTCTATATTCTCTTTCTTTCTGTTTCTTTCCATTCCTCCCATTATGCATGTTAGTGCACTTTATGAGCCCTTCAGTTTATTAAACTCTACTAATTTTTCTTCATTTTCTCTTCTTTTATTCTGATTGTAATATCTAAAACCATTTATTTTTAAATTCATTAATTCTTCTGCTAGTTCAAATACACTTTTGAGTCCATCTGGTGATACTTTTCCATCAGTTCATAAAAATATGTTGATTATTATGCTAACTTTGTTGAGGTCAGATAATAAAGATAAAATAATAAAGAGAAGGTTCTGCTTGATTATGTCACTTACATATGCTGGACATTTCCAAAGAACAGATTTCCCATTAAGTATACCTGAAGTAAAAAGGACTTCCATCTGTGCTTCCTTATATCACAGACACTAATTCATTCATACATAGTCTTTTGTAGTATCCCTGCAATTATACCATGAATAACACACTAATTTCTAAATAATGGCATGTGTAACACTGGCTCTCTCTGTGTTCATAATTGTTCTCGTATACATAAGGAAGCCTAGAGGTAAAAAAAATAATAAATATTTCTGTAAGTGAGGTGTAATGCAAACAAAAATCAAATATAGAGAAGAAATCCAGCTAGACCTCACTGTATAAATTGGCATTATAAAGACACTGGGATATATTACTTGGGATGAAAAGATCAATAGTCGGTCTTACTGACTTATTATTGTGTGTAAAGTTCTCTCACTTTGGCAACATTTTAATATTATTTATCTTTATTTCTTATTAAGTTGACCGTGTTATATCTCTGTGTGGTTTGTCTTTTGACAACAATTTTTGAGGTTTTGTTTCTTGGTGTGTTTCCCTGACTGGCCTGAAACTATCCCCTTGTTTAGCTTCCCGAGTAGCTAGGATTATAGGGAGGAGCCCCCAGGCCTGGCTAAGATTTTTTAAACATTAGTTTTATATCATTTGACTAACTTGAAGAAATTTGTTCACTCTATACAATTTCTTCTTTTAAGGTCTTTTAATATCTGGAAACTTACAAATGTGCACATGTTATTGCATACATATGGTAAAAGTCCTATTCATTTTTCAGTCTACTTCTTTTGTTCATTCTTTGGTTGAAGTTTAGTTTTTATTAAAATGTTATCTGTATTCATTTTCTTTTACACTATCCAAACTTCTACTAAATCCCTACTTTAATTCTTCACAACAAATGTATGTTTTCTAATGATGGAATTTCTATTTAATTTGTTGATTCTTCATAATTTCCATTTTCTGCTGAAATTGTTCATTTTCCCACATACTATATTCATCCTTTTTTAAAAAATATAGCCTATTAATGTTCTTGCTTTGTTTTGTTTGGTTTTTGCCATTGTTCATTTTTTGTATTATTTTCTTTAAAATTAAAAAAGTTAAAACAAATAAAGTAAAGCAAAATATAGCCTATTTTCAATCTTTTTTTCTATTTATGACATCATCAATCATGCGTTTTCCTCCTTAGCTATAGAACATAAATCCTTCTTGTCCTACTAGGTTTTAGTTGTGCAGTAGGAATTATGGATACTGAGTTGGTAACTGAATAGGTTATGTACTGGTTCTCATTCTAGTAGCCCATTAGTTTACTGGCCATTCAGCTTGTGCATACTTCTACTTGCCTGTAGAAAGGCAGGTCTAGAATAGCTTGCTCTATGGATACAATAGCTCAATAGAGAAACTATTGTGTCCTAATGAATCCCTAAACTGTTCAGTGAAGAGCCCTTGGTACGACCGGCTAGGTGTCTGAATACTTTGTGCAACCTTCAGATCTCTGTGGAGTATACCATGTCTCATTTATCCCAGTGGCCACAAATATGAGATGATGTTTTTAAGTCTGCGAACACTTTTCTTCTCTTCTTTTAGATATGTTCTCAACCAGAAGAATAATTCAAAAACAATTACTCTCTTATCGGTAATCGATGATTACATAATATTTTCAAAAATCAAAATTACATAAAAATAAATATATTTTACTTTTAAATGAAAATTAATATGTGTGCACATATTTAAATTGAGCATTTATAAACGTATTACTTTCCAAAAAACATCAATTTTAGGCAATAGAACACTTCTAGATCAAGTTATAATCTGTTATCTCTTTTTAGTACTACTATTATCACTATTTTGCTGAATAAAATCTTCACTAAATGTCAAAAAAAATTTATGAAAAATTTAAATATTCTTGAGTAAATTTTACTTGAATTTTAAAATTATTTTATAGAAAATTTAAATATTCTTGAATAAATTTTACTTGAATTTTAAAAGTATTTTATAGAAAATCTCCTCTCAGAAGTTGATTTTAATGCTGTTACTACTACTACTATTAATAATAATAATAATAATAATAATAATAAAGCATAGCAATGTAACTCCATTTGAAAGTGGTGTGTTCAATTTCCAGTACCACACACATGAAAAAGAAATATACACGAATGGATAAAGACATATATTTCAAATTAAAGGGTCGCTTGTTCAGGAATTAATAGATAAAATTTAACTTTAGCTATATTTCAAGTTCACAGCTTAATATTTCTTCCTCATTCTGTCTAGCAGTAAACAGTAACCAACACATGTGCTATAATACTTTTATATACCATATGTCTCTGAGAGAAAATATAATTGATCGTGCTCATACTCATTAAGTTTTCTCACTATGTAGAAACGCCATTCCTAATCATAAACAGCTTAAACAAAAGTAATATCTGAATTTCTAATCATCATGCAGTGTATAAAATTTATTTTTAAAATTCTAAATGCTTGAAAGTCTTTTCCAAGAAGAGCTATCTGGAAAAGTGCTGCAGCAATATTTTATATTTGATAACCATGTGTACAATTAAAAGTTTATCACTAGTTTATTATATCTCACATTTTTAAAAATATTGGCAGTGGAAAACTTGCATAGCTGATGTATTCAAACACCTTTACTCTGTTAATTCTATTGCACCATTTTAATTATTTGGACATGTTCTTCATTTGTCTTTTTAAATTTCTGTGGCAAATTTACAGTTAACTGTGTAGCTAATATAAAATGGTAAAATAGTGTGAGTTATTAATTTTTAAAAAATTTCCTATTACTTTGATTGTTAACGTATTTAAAATTGTTAAAGCAAAATATAGTTAAGTTGTAGCAAAATATAGTTAAGTTAATAAATATAGTTAAGTTAATAAATATAGTTAAAAATATAGTTAAGTTGGGCTGGGGATTTAGCTCAGCGGCAAAAGCACTTGCCTGGCAAGCGCAAGGTCGTGAGTTCGGTTCCTGGTACCGGAGAAAAACCAAAAAAAAAAAAAAGACCCTGTCTCAAAAATATAGTTAAGTTAATAAATAAGTTAATAAAATATAGTTAAGTTGTAGCAATACAGTGTATTTTAAACTTACTTTTCAAGCAGTTGTGGTATATTTGTAGTTTTTAAGATTAACATTTTATTGTACAGTATTATAATTTATTTTATTTTTTTATCTTTCTGAGACAGGGTCTTGCTGTGCAGTTCAGTCAGTGGTGAGCTCGTTTTGAAGCCCCGGCTGGTCTCAAACTTGCAGAGATCCTCCTGCCTCAGCTTCCCTCCTGCTGGAATTGCAGTTGTGCACCACCATGCCCTGCGATACAATATTATAATTTATTAGGTGAAAGAAGTAGATCACAGAACAGAAGTCTCTCATTTTATTAAATAAAAATGAATCTGTCAAGAAGGAGGGAAAGTGTAACATATGAAGAAAAAGGTGAAGAAAAGAAAGAGTGGGAGAAGGAGAGAAAGGATTGCTTTTAATTGAAATTAACCTAAACTGTAGAATCCACAAGATACTTTGAAATATTCCCTTAATGCTTAACTCAGGATTGAAAAACTATAAAAGGGTACAGAGTTCCAAACTGTTTGAGGCAGATTTCTCTTATTTTAGTGATAAAATCTAGATAAAAGTGTGTGAGAAAGAAGAAAGTATTGTTAATAAACTTTTCTTCATAGCCTTTATAATTTCTAAATAAACTAGATTTAGACAGCAATTCAGTTGATGGATACGTATTTAATTTCAGCCTTTTTTTTTTTTTGCCCCAAATAAGGTAGTATTTTCCTCTTTGTTAATACTACAGGTTTTGGAAATGATTCAGTAATCATGAAGAGCCTTTGAAAGGTTAGTGCAAGAAAGTGAGCAGGCTAAATTCCTTAGGGCTTAAAGCAATATGCCTTATCAATTTATTTTTCTTTATTTTTATTCCCTGCAACCTCAGTGTGAGCTCGGCACAGGCCTTCCAGCCAGAACTGCCAACAGACTGAACAATGCAGCACACCACACACAAGAAAATTTTGCTTTTCGGCCTAAAAACTACAAAAGGGAAGATCTTTAGTGATCTGGAAAGGAGACCCACTCAGCATCCTACCTTCTCTCGCAGCTACAGCACCAGTAAATGCAGATGACTCATCCATCAACCAAAACCTCTGACAAGGCAGAACTGATCCCATCAAAACCCAGATCAATAGCTGCAGCATCTCTGGGGTTCCCTTCACCCAACTGCAGATAGATTCTCTTGATTCTCATCTACGCACAGAAGGCTGCCCAGGTTGCTGTGTCCTTCCTCCAGTAGCACTAGTAAATAAAAACTGAGTCTCATGCTCCTAGATGTATGAAGAAGAATCAACCAGAAGAAACACCTTTCAAAACCCTAACACCATTCATATAGAAATATTCTGGAGTCCTGGAGAAGTCTTCTGCCTCAACAGGTAGCACCTGTGGCACGCAGAGGATGATTTCCCGGAGCCAGAAGGAAAGGGCCAGAGAGCATTGCGAGGTCTGAGCAAGCTAAGTGTCACTGCAAGTATCCCGGATGTTCTGTGGTGCGGTGACAGAGAAAAGAGACATTGGGCAGTGGGTACGAAGTTTGAGGAGGACTTCTGCATAGCGTCTCTAGTTAATCTTTTGTATATTTTAAAATTATTTTGTAAAGAAAATTTTAATACATACCATTGCTATTGAAGAATAATTACTAATTACAGGTGGGGAAATGGGTGGAACTGGAGGTGAACTTCTTTTAGCTTGTTTCTTCTCACAAGCTTTATTTATATGCTTCTCTCAGGAATGTTTCATTATTCTTGTCTTTTCTGATAAAAATGAGAATGAGTTGCCTTATTTTTAAAAATCCTGAAATTAAATTCAAATTTCAGAGATTATAAGACTTTGAAACTTAATCTTGCATCTCTCCACAGAACAGCTTTCTTGTGACAGGTGTAATTTGCTTCATTTTACCAGGAATTGTCTAGAATGTTGGTATACATAAAATGTATTCCCTACACTAAACAATTATTAATGCCAAATACTGAACTATAAGGTTATGTAAAATGCTTTGCAATATTTTCCTCGTACATCAAATAGTATAATGCTATCTTTTTAAAAAGAATTGGTAAGTTTTGTTCATTCAACATTTATGCTTTGTGTTTCTTTTTAATTGTTTTATTTTTCATTTACAGCATAGTCTAAGACTGATACCAAAATATTAAATAACAGGCATAGTGAATAGTACTTGTTCATCTTTTTGACGTTAATGGAAAGTTTTATCTCCCAAATGCTTCTGTGGATTTATTCCATTCCTAGGAATGCAAATGTATAAAGGGTTTCTTCTATTTTTAGGTTCCTAAGTCTTTATTCAGGGATAGAATTTGAAATTAAATCAACGTTTTTTTCGTCTACTGAGAACAATATGGGGAAATGAAAAGTGAATACTTATAACAAGCTAAGTACTTAGCTGGATATGATTTTCTGGTTCTTTAGGTAGTTTTCCACTTTTATTCATAAGGAGATCAAAGTTGCCAGTTATGCCTTCCTTTTTTCTCATGATAATATAACTGTTTATAAGGGCTTTGGGAGTGTCATCTTTGACCACATTCTAAAATAATGTATATGCTAAAAAATAGGTCCTATAACTTTTAAAAGAGATACAACTTGAAATACCTTTTAATTTCTTTGATGACATTTTACACTGCTTATATTTTCTATTACATCATGAGTCAACTTTAACAAAGCCTCTTTTCTCCAAAATCATCATTTTTATTTTATATGTTCAGTATACTGGTCTATGTATGTAAGCATAGATATATTAAACTATTAATTTTTGCAGAAGAGAAGAACACCTAGAGAGAGGTAAAGGGGAAGGGTGAAAGAAAGGGGAGGGAGACTAAAAAAGAATAAAGGTGTATGATGTACATGTACCAAATTTGCAAGACGAATGTCATCATTATGCACAACAAACAGGCACTAATAAGAATTAAAATCACATAAGTAAACCCACTAGCTAAATGCAGTTATTTTAATTCTAGTAAGCTAATTTGTGCATTCTTTACTTAAGCTGTCAGTAAAGTTTTATCAAAGAAATAAGTTCTGAGTTTAATAATCAAATTAGATAGTTTCATATTTCTTTTTATTGGATTCATTTTTATACAATTTAATTATTTTAGCAGGAGATTTACTGATCAGTCTAAAATAATTATCTATTGTCCTGTCATTTATAATTTAAAAAGAAGAGAAAATTCTGTTAAAGTACTATGTAAAACTATATGTTTTACAAATACAGTATTAAAATGTAGAAACTATAATAATATTAGTTTAGAACAATTCTATGCAAATATTGTAATATAGAAATATATTTTAAATATTATTATACACATATATATTAGTGTCTTGCTTAATATATATATAAAATTCCATTTATCCATAGTTTATTTATGCATATATTTTATACTCACTATATAACCAGCAAAAGGATGAACCATTTTTTATATTTCCTGCAAATAAATTATTGTTTTACTGTATAGTTCTAGGTGAAATCAGCAATTATTCAAGATTGCCTGTGAAATTTTTTAATTATCATTAAGAATTGTTCCCTAATAATTTGTATTAACCAAAATCTGATCTTATGTCATCCATTATAATCCTGAAAACAGAAGTGAGCAAAATAGAGCACATTTGATGACAAAGAGTTTAAAGTTGGGCAGAAGACTCAGACAAACAGTAATAAATTCAAAGACTAAATTTTTCATATAGATAAGAAATATCAAAGCCATTTTAGCAAAAAAAAATCGACCAATCAAAGTTTCAAATATAGAAATAATAATGTCAGGTACTTAAGAATACAATTCACATTGAGATAGTTTTAAAAATGTTGTCATTCAAAATACACTTTGAAATAGAAGAAAGTTTAATGCTCCATATAATATAAAACTAAGAAAATATATGAATACATCAGGAGACTCTATTTGAAACTCAATTTCTCATCTACTCATAAAGTAGAAAATGTTCTTTTGTTTGAAATACTCTTGTCTTGGTATACCAAGATATTATAAGAAGCTAAAAGCAAAAATATTTAAAGGATTACGGTAATGACATTTGAAATAGCGTAAAGAAATGATAGGCTTATCATGAATAAAAATGTCATGAACTGTACTTGGAATTCTATTTCTTATTTTATGTGAGTGTTTTATGATAGCAAAGTACAATTTAAGTGGAATATTTGAGAAACTGCACTTGATTGGAATTGTTACAGAGACTTGTTTGACAGATTCTTTATCTAAGTACTGATTCCTTCCTTTCAGTTCTATTTCTGGATCTAATTTTGCTTCAAATCTATTCCTTTACTGTCAGTCAGACAATTCTTACTTTTTGTTATAGAAATTCCAAAATTATGTCGATAAAAATTAAAAGATATCAAACCAACTAAGTTGTGTCAATGTTACTGAGTTAAAGAAAATATACTGCAGTTTTAAAACTCAATGAATTTACTAAATCCTTTAGAATTGGATTAATTATACTTCACATATACATGTATTTTAAAACAAATATTGATTAAAAATATACTGCATCTTTCAGTAGTAAGGATGTCTTTATACTTCTGTAATATGTTCTTAAAACCTTCAAAAATTACTGTCTAAGAATGCAATTTAATGTGGTTTTATGTTTTGCTGTTTGGAGCAAGAGTTATATAATGGTTTTCTCTACTATTATAATTATTACTTTTGCTAACTTATAAATTATGAAAAATTTCTCCCACTTTTGAAATGACAATACTTTCTTATCTGGAGTACAGTATTCTGAGGCAGAGAAAAACATTGTATAATGCCATTATGTTCAACAAATATGCCAGTTCTAAACAAAAACAATATGTTCTGAAATCTATTTTGTAGTTACCTGAAAATAGATTAATGTGCATTGTTCATAAAAAGTCAAGATTTTTTAGAATTAATAAAGCATTACTTTTCCATGTAAAGGTAAACGCTCGCTAATCATCGAGCTGAAAATAACGGCCAGGGGGCTGGGGATTTAGCTCAGCGGCAAAGCGCCTGCCTGGCAAGTGCAAGGTCGTGAGTTCGGTTCCTGGTACCGGAGAAAAACCAAAAAAAAAAATAAAAATAAATAAAAATAAAAATAACGGCCATTCCTGGAGAGCGGCTAAAACCTGCAAAAGCTGTACCATGAAATATGACTGCCTTCGGTAGCAAACACAAAGATGTACAGTGGGAAAGCCAAATAAATAAAACGTCTCATGGCGTCACAGATTTCACTGCCAGAAGAGTTGCCGATTTGTAAATGAAAACTACATTAAAGAATCTTTCAGGAGATTAAGGAATAAGTAAAAATTAAAAATAGGTTAATGCAATTGAAAACAGCTACCCTCATAGATCAGATCTGGATACACATGAAAACAATAAAATAGAAGAAGATAGGATATAACATTCTAATCTCTCAAGTTTTTCCAAGGTTGCATGGAAGTTAGAAAGTTAAAAATCAAAATCTTAATATCCTTTATATAAAAACAAATACTGTAATGAACACATCCTCTGTACTAAAGACTTTAAAATAATGAAGTCACTTCTGTCTCTGCAATGTAAGTAGAACTTGTTGCATCAGGCAGGTGGCCTTTGAGGGGCCAGGACTCCTCAACAACCATCTCTCCACCTGAGCCTCCAGGGGTGTCTCTGGGCTCTTTGCTTTCATTGGATGGAAAATGCAGATGGGAGGCGAGGCTGGCTCAGAGCCAAAGGCCCAGAAAAAAAAAAAAAAAAAAAAAAAAAAAAAAAACTCAGGTCCCACGCAGAAAGAGGAAGTCAGAAGTGAAAATAATGGGAGGCAAGTTTATTTGTAAGGTATCAAGTGCAAGGAACAGCTGCCAAGCAACTGGGTGGGATGCTGTACAAAGCAGGGGGAATTGCACTGAATTTCACAAGATTTGGGGGACCACTGTACTCATACCTGTAGGGGTAAACCGGTTTCTAAAAATAGCTAGGATTTAACTGATTGGTGCGATCTAGACCAAACAGGGTCTTCGCCATTCTTTCGGGCTTGAGGAAGAGGTCTTGGGGTTAAGATGTTACAGTTTCACAACGGTTAGCTTTTTCAAGGGCATAGCCTACCATTAGCTTGTGGTAAGTACGCAACCATCAACCACACACATCCTATATCATCCCAACCCACATCTCCCTCTAGCTGTTCCTACAAACTTGATCACAATTTTATTTTTGGTCAAATAAAAGTAAAAATTTAAAGGGTGCTGGGGGCTGGGAATTTAGCTCAGCGGCAAAAGCGCCTGCCTGGCAAGCGCAAGGTCGTGAGTTCGGTTCCCGGTACCGGAGAAAAACCAAAAAAAAA
>NW_004955426.1:11682750-11761794 GCF_000276665.1 Chinchilla lanigera
CGTGAGTTCGGTTCCCGGTACCGGAGAAAAACCAAAAAAAAAAAAAAAAGGTGCTACCTATATAAGCACTGTTTCTTTCTGCAAGTTTCACACTATTCATATGTGAGAGTCATCTTTTTAGTCAAGGATAAGAACACATGAAGAGTTAACACTCTAAACACAAGTGAATCAATAGGTAGAGTCATTAATAATCTTGTTAACCTGACAATTTGAGTCTAACTTGTCTATTTCCAAATAAATCAACCAACTATAGCCCTGAAAAAGCATTTCTAGGTGAAACTGTCCAACGCATGTGTTTTAAGATGGGATTCTAATGAATTGATTTAGATAAGCAAATCATTCAGAAATAAAATAGAAAGTATAAATCCAAAACAAAATTAAACATTTGTCTACCAACAGAAAAAGAAAAACTTTGTATAAATACAATAAATTTGGAGCATGGAGGATAAAATAGAATATATGTAATATATATGTAATATACTATTACATGTGTGAAGGGGCAATTTAGCTTGTTTTTCAGTTACAAGGCCAGCCTTCACTGTATCATTGTGGTTGATTTATTTGGACATTTTAGCAGCTCAGCATTTGATTACTAAAAGTACTTGTTTCTTATTTACATGTTTAGTATTGCAGATTATTAGTTTCCCATGGTAATTCTTTTCACAATGTATTTGTGAAATAAAATTTGTTTTCACCCCCTCAGTATCTTTCATTTTAAAACCATTGCTGTAGTAAGTTTTCCCCTGTTTGTTTTGAGGATTTTGTTTCAGGTTAATGTCTACCTAATATCTTAGGAAGTTTTTTAAATATTTAATGAATTTAGACTGCATCTTTATGAGAACAAGATATGTGCAAGATTGTGTTTTTTTGCATGAATTGATTTCTCCAGAAGTAGAAAATGCTCATTTGTCCACCATGAAATTGAACGGTTAGGGGTGACCTGACAATGGTGAATCACAGCTAAGCAGACTGCTCTGTGTCTGAAGAGAATTTGTCATTCAAAATCTCTGTCCATCATAGGTAGCATCATGACAGTTTATGCGATGGTGCTCTGCCTTTGTCTCTCTTAAAATGCCCAGAAGACACTTGCCTTGCAATAAAATATGTAAATATTTTTATTTATAAAACTATTCCATCTTCTCAGTTAATATCATCCTACAGAAAATCTTGCAGGCATTCAATGAACTGTAGGAATGCTGGATTAGTTTATATTTCCACTACTGATCCTTACTCTTATTTCTACTAGATGATCCTGAACTACTGTTCTACTTTCTGATACTTAAAAATTTAATATAATGTTTTTAAGAAGCACACTTTTCAGGGTTAAGTTCCTGTACTGAGTTCTAACTCCCTCGATTTGTTCTGTTTTCCATTTCATCATACATAATCCACTATATATCTTCCAAATATATTTTAATGTTTCTAGTATGTTGTGACATCTTTACTAGTGGCCTATACTGTTATGGAACTATTTATTTATTTGCTGCCAGTTTGTTATTTCCATGTCATTTTATTAGTCAAGAACTGTTTTGGAAATTGCATATTTATTCCTTCTAAAATGTACATATTGAAGCTTACATTCTTAAGTAATGGTAATTGGAGATTACATCTTTGGGAGAGAATTATACCTCATGCACTTATTCAAAAACAATCTGTCCCATAAGACCATGATGAACTTAGTTTTATCGAATCAACTGTCCCTCCCTTTTAAATGGAGTTAGCATTGAACCTATTAAAACTGCACAACTGAAATCTAGAATTTCTTTTAGAGAGAGAGAACAGCCAAGCAGATTCTGAGACTAGAAACAAAATACCCTCTCCTGTCTGCGGGAGACCAGTGCGAAAGCACAGCGTGTTGTCAGCGCATGCTTGGAGAAGTTGTGATGCTGTATCATGATATATTTTGGACACAAGTCAGTAGGACTTGATTGCTTGATACATACATTGAGTAAAGAAGTAAAAAATGGACGTAGAGTCTTCTACAATGATGGAGAATACTTTGAAAGAATCTATTTTAGGAGGAAACCAAGATTATACTGTTGGAGTGTTAGATTAGAAAAGATTTTAAAGCAGAGAGATTGAGTAGTTAATGAGAAAGCTTAATATCTGAATCTCAAACTTCTGGAAGTGTGCAGCAGTTATATATTAATAGTAAGTCAAAGATAGTTTTAAACCCAGGAAACAGTGAATGTCAATTAAGGGGGACCTTAAAGGGAAAGAGAAGAGAAACATTGTAGATTGAGGACTTCCGTTATCAGTGAGGCAGTAAAAGGGGATTGTCCGACAGAATACAAATACAGAAAATGCACAGAAGAAAGAGGAAGGCAGAATCCTAGTCACAGGAGGTAAGGGAAATGGGTAGTAAAAAGAAAGATGATAATAATGTCAAGATTTTTAAACAGGAAGAAAAAAAGATTTGTAGACAGGGAAATAAGATAAAAAGAAACACAATGGTGTCATTGGTTTGGGGAAGTGATATTCAACCTACCTAATTTTGAGCCAGTACAAAAGTAGAAAAAGAGTTAGTGTGAACTTATATTTAATACATAAATCTCTAGAATTCTTATCTATAAAAGAGAATTAAGAGGCAATTGGGATAGTAACTCAACGAGTGAGAACAAGGAAAGGTCTGAGTTCTGTATTCATTTTGTGATAAAAGTGTATAATGGATATTTATATGCTAATTCTGCAGAGTGAAAATGTAGAGATCTATCTATAGTAAAGACTGCTAGTTTTTTATTTTTGTAAGTGCAGTGTCTGAGACAGTTAAGTACCATCAAAGAATAAAGCCAGGTCATGAAATATCCTGTCCAGAGACTGCTAATGGGCAAAAGATTTACACAGCAATATGGGTTTCTTGGTCCAAAATGTATTGAAGAACACTGCTGAAATGCAAATACTTTTATTATGTGGAATCACATTAAAGCTCATAAATAGTATTTTGCACATAAATCCCAGGAAATCTGTTTGTGTAGAGAAAATGAGTTAACGTGAGAGTGTGCACATAGTAGATAATGCCTATAAAGCAGCTTTATAAAGATTTTACTTTTTATTGGCCTTTTAAGTGTGTGTCTTTTTAAAACAGGGTTTCACTATGCACTTCAGGCTGACCTTGAACTCACATGAAGCAAACGCCCAGGTTTGTTTCAAACTCACAGTGATCCTCCTGCCTCAGCCTCCCAAATGCTGAGATTACAGGCGTCTGTCACAACACCCGATTTATTTGCCATTTAATGGTTGCATTTTCCGACATTGTTTAAAATCCTCCATTAGGAGAACATGAACTGGTAGATATCTGAAGGTGAATAATTGTGTATCATTAGAAATATGTACATGGTAGGGAGAAGTACATTTATTAAATGAGTAAAGTATTACTTATACAGCATATTAATATTGTCAGTAACACCAGGGTTTCGGGATGCAGCCTTGTGGTGGGTGATTGTCAGGGAGGGTTTGACCCAGTGAGGCTTTGTTGTCAGGTAGGGAGTAAAACTTGCTCTTGTGAATTGTAATATATCATTTACAAGGAAAGGAAACCAAGACAGAGGTTAATTATGATTGAGAAAAGCCCAACAATCCTTTTCATCAAGGAGGAAAAGTGTTTTCCTTATTTTAACCCCGTTGGTTGGTGTTGTGTGGCTAAAAGAACTGGTTATGCTTGCTCTGGCTTTAGATAAAGATTAGGAAGTACTTCTGTTCTTGCCAGTTCCATTACGCTAGCAGTGGCATTTTCTGATTTTGACCTATGAAATTTCTTAAGGTCATAAAGAGAACACAAAATTTTGCTTTGTACAATTAGCAGCAATGCTGAGCCTAGAAGAGACTATCAGGTCAGCTCATAACTATCATGCAGTGATAGAAAAAGTGACTTTTTCTCAAAAAATGCCTAATGACAAAGGTATGCAGTTTGAAAATGATAAATTCTATTCTTCAGCGGCAAAGGTTACCATCAAGATGAGGAAAACCACACAATCTCCTTTGGTCAGGATAATTGAGCAGAAAGAGAAGGTTAGAAGATACTAAAATAATAGACTGCACTAAGAAGAACCACAAGGTAAAAGAGCAACATCAGCTCTACTGAGAAATTATTAAGATAATTAATTAAAGAATAGCACTTGAAGTAAACTGATAAGCTTAATTTTTGAATGCAAAGGCAAAATACAGAAGAGGGAATAAAAAGAAAGGAATAAATGAATAATTTTGAAAAAGTCATATATATGTGTCTGTGTAATTAATTAAAAGTATTAACAATGAAAAGAATGTAGCTTTAGAATGAGACAGAAAAGAAGACACAATCAAAAAGAAAAGAGAATAGAAATAGAAAAAATGAAATAAAAAGTTTCAACCAGAAGTACCAACTGCAATGGGCAGAGGAGGATCACTCTTTAGATGTCCCTAGATCCGATGACTGTCCCCTTGAAAAAAAATTAAAGTAGAAAATATAAATACATGGTAAAGATATATAAATAAAAGTGCAAAAAGAAAGTCTATAAAAATAGACAAAATAAATACATATATGTAAATATGTGTGTATATATGATTGACTTAATCTCAATATATACAAAACAGCTTCCAATACAATCTAGAATACAGAGTGAAGTTTAAATAAAAGTAAAGGTCATAATAAAGGGGAATGTCTTTAATATCTTGAATATATGAACTTTTTAAGGATACATAATTATGGCAAACATACTAAAAGAAATACTCAAGACATTAGTTAATAATTAGTAAATAATAGTAAATAAGTCACACTGGTATACACTGATGGTTGAAATTTTAAATATCTTAATGACTTTGTATAACTACAAGTATCTAAAAAAGCAGGACATATATAACCAAGTTTGGTGGTGTATGCCTATAATTGCAGCACCCAGGAGGCTGCAGATGGTTTGGACTAGGGCTACATAGTGGGAATCTATCACACAAACACACAAAAAGGATACATGAATATTCTATGAATCAGTGATTTCACAGTAAGTATAAACTCTAAAGAAATATGTATACACTTTTAAAAAATACATATAAAAGAATGTTTCTTGAAATGTGTTTTGCTAAAGTTAAACACTCAGCCTAATTGTGTATTCACTTTGTAATATATAAACTGTAACATTGCCATATTTACACACTGTTTTGGCTTGTTTGTAGATGTTTCTCCAAAGTCTCATGCAGTCATAGTTGCGGCTTTTTCAGAGGTGGCTGGATCTACAGTGTGTGCTGCTTGGATTAAGTGTGTGTGATTACTAAATCAGCCCACTGATTGGTTTGACACCCAATGTGAACCCAGTAACCTAAACAGATTATAAACAGGGCAGAAAGAAGTTGCTAAGATCACTTGGACTTACTGCTTGCCATGGACCTTTTCTCCTCTGCAACCACCTGCCACACCACCGTGCCTTGGAGCCAGCCAACTATTGACTGAAACCTCTACAAACTGCAAGCCAAATAAGCTTTTCCTCCTTTAACTTTTGGTGTTGAGTATTTGTCTCAGCAAAAGAAAGTATCTAAGATATGCACTGAATGTACAAAGCAACCCCTAATAATTTGTGATTCATTTTACATCCTGTATAATCACCTCCCTTTGAGCTCTGACTGGACCTAATTAGTTTATGACCAATAGAGTACACAAAAAGCAATAGGATTTCACCTTCAGGACCAAGTGAAAAAGAAACTACTATTCTTTCTTGAGTGTTGACTCTTAGGTCCTCATTTGCTCAAGGGAAAGCATATGCAATCCTGGAAGTTTCCTTATTAAGATATTCACAAGGCAAGGAACATGTCTACCATTCACTACGGATACCTGAGATGGACAGAAGTCAAGTGTTTGCCCTTCCAAGTTTGACATAACATTACCCAGGTCTCATGCTTTGATTCTAACTATTAGGGAAGGAACTGGGAATGTAGCACAGGGTCTGCCAGGCAAGCATGACGTCATGAGATCAATTCCTGGTACCAAAAAATAAAAAATCAAAACTATTAGGGAAGCAGAGATAGCATAACTCAGCTACAGTTGCCTAGATGCATGGCCTGTATGTAAACTGTAAGATAATAAGTGCATGTTTTTTGTGTTTTTATATTTTTTTAAAATTTTATTTTTGTTAGTGCATGTAGTGGTGTATAATGATTGTGCTCCTCAGGAGGAATTGGCATATGTACAGAACACACCTTAATTAACTTTTCATCCTTTTCCCCTCTCCTCCCTCTTCACTCCTTCCATCTTTTCAAACCCCTTTTGCAAAAAAAAAAAAATCTATTTCTGTTTCCTGTTATTTATATTTTATTTTGTTCTTTATTTATACTTCAGGTTTTTCATAAAAACTTATGTAATGTTTAAACTTTTTAAAATGTGTGACACATTTTATAGAAGTAGATGACGAATTTGTTCGAAGAAGAGATAGAGACACAGACACAGACCCAGGCACAGACAGACACAAACAGAGAGAGTGAGGACACAGTCAGAGACAGAGACAGACATAGAGATAGAGACAGAAAGAGTGCTAAGAGGAGGAATCCATGACAATTATGAGTAAAAGAATGAGAAACATTACAACCAAAAACTGAAGAAACAGATCCCAACATAAAATGTTCCATATTCCTCAATTCCAAGTATAAATGGTCTAAAAACTAACAAAACTAACACACAGCATTAGAACCAAAATAATGGCTATCCTTGAAAAGGTAGACCGTTTGCAAATTGCCGTGAGAAGAGCTTGTAGTGTTTTTCCTTCTTTATTTGAAAATGTCTAAAGCTATTCACTTTTGATTTATATATTTCCTCGGTGATTTACTTGGATAACGGTCATTATAGAACATCTCTTTCATAGTTTATTTTTTCTCATTAACTAAACTGCAATTGGCCATAGTTTTATTGCTGAGGTCTCCATATTTTTAGTGTGTTTATGGAAATAACTTAATGATGAACTATTTAATCAATTTTTTCCTTTAGCAAAAGGTTTTCAACCTTCGCATTCATTTAGGTTATTGATAATGTAGCATGTTTCCATCACGTTGTTACCTATTTTCAAATCTTTTTCTTCATCTGTTGGCTCAGTTTTACTTTGCTTAGTGTGCTTTGCCATTTTTAATGCTGTAGGTTTAATTTGGGTCTATGCTATTGACTCATAGAATACTAAAAAAAATTTTAAATTTGTCTTTCATATCCTAACCCATGGTTTGTTAAATAAACAGGATTAATCAGTCAGGGACTTTGATAATAAAATTGTCCAAAGAATGAAAAATATTATATTCAACAATCTTTAAATACTAAAATAATAAATTTATAAAACGTATATAGGTCAGGAAAATCATGTAGACATCAATCTTTCAGTTGTACGTCTATCAGCTGACATTTATCCCTGTGCATAAAAATAAAAGTTTCCTAAGAATCTTGCATCTGATCAAGTTGACCTGAAGTTCTATAAAACCCTCACTGTGCAGTTATCTCTTCCATTTGCCCTGATAATGGGTTTGCACCCCATGCATTGAAAATGTAAAGAGAAAACCATTTGCAAATGAAGTAAATGGCACTTAGAAATGTAGCCACATGTGGTAGAGCTAAATCTATTCAGGGAAAAATCTGTGAACGATTTTAGGACTAAAATGAGGAGTAAAATTGGCCTTAAAACATACTAAGTTGTTCAGGCTTTAATGACATTTTTAAAAATAAATTTTCATAATTATCTACAAAACCATACAAAAAACACTAAAAACAGAACCAAGTTCACAAAGGCAGTGGCAACAAAAAAACAAACTGTGCCAGTTTAATATTAACTGGTGTATAGAATAGAAGAAATAATATCCTGAATCTTTAAAATTTGCATTAGAAAAACTTAAGATAGTTGCACCACACTGAGAATAAAATCATGTAGCATCAGAGTTATCATTCTGGAATGACTTTCCACTTGCCAAATTATACTCATATGTTCTTGATATTATAATGATTATGGAGATAAAAATGCAACTGAAAGGAGATGAATTTAAAAGCCTGATTTGAGTACTGAAATATGCAGATTCATAGAACTGTCCACAGAAGAGAAATAAAGAATGGAGGACAACTCTATTTTGTATAAATGTACATTGGAAAACTTCTAGTAATACTGTAGATCATTTTCATTTTTTATCTCTGTTATGGTGTCAGTGTTAAAAGAATTCTTTCCCTTTCTCACCTATTCTCTAAGCAAGTGTAGACATTCTTCTTCTAGGATATAAGAAAGATCTTTCAGGTCAAATGTTGTAAGAGTAGGATTGCAGAATAGGAAAAATTTATTGTAACCAAATGTCTCTTTCTGTTCCTTAAGCTTCAAAACAAGTAAATTCACCTTGTTTCACATATTAAAAATGTACATGTATGTAGTTCAGTATACATTGCCTTATCAGATAAGCATATGTGTTTTATATATTTATTACTAAATACACATATATACATTTGCAAATAAGTATATATTGAATGCTTACATGTGCATGTGTAATTATCTACAAAACCATAGTTTGCTAGTGAGTTTTCTCTCTCTGTGACCTAATATCTAAGAAAATGCACTTAAAGGATGAGAATTTATTTTGGCTAATGGATTTAAAGGTTTCAGTCCGTGGTCAGCTGGCTCATTGCTGTGAGCCTGTGGTAGGGCAGCCATGTTGTTGGCAAGAGTGTGCCACAAAAAAAAGGAACTTACCTAATGGTACAAGAAAGGCAGGGAGAGAGGGAAAGAGCCAGGGGCAAGATATGCTCTTTGTCATTTATACTTCCGATGACCTATCTTTTCCAACTAGGACCTACCTTCTGCCAGTTGGCTTAATCAGGAATTAACCTAGTAATGAAATTAACACCCTCATAATCCAACCATCTTTCAGTAGTCTGATCATGTTTTTAGCAGTATAACTCCAACTCTAAAAAGTTAAATTAGGGAAGGCCAACGTCTATACGCCTATCAACAAATAAATGAAAAAAGGAAAATGTAGCATATATACACAATGGAGCAACATAGCCACAACAAAAAATAAATTTGAGTCATTCACAGGAAAATGATGGATTTTGAAACTGCAATACTTAATTAAATAACTCAGACACTGAGGGTTAAATATCATATGATTTAATATAAGAAAATCTAAATAAAAATAATTTTAAAATCAAAGTAGAAGAGAGATGGTAGGGAACAGAAAGCTAGACTTGGTGGAGATGGGAAAAGGACCTGGGAGAGGAGACAGAGAAGAAGGCCAGGAAAAGAAGAGAATAGGAAGCAACAATGATCAAGTTCGGATATATGTGTATGTGTGTGTATATATACACTGCTTTTCCAAGATGAATAATTTGCGTGCATCTCAAACATAAATCAAAATCAAACATAACGTTAAAAATCAAACAGAAGTACATTAACTGACAACACACATTCCAATCAATAAAGCTTTGCGGGGAGGTTTTCAGTCATAGCCATAAGAGTAAGTACATCTCTAGGTGGAACTTAACCTACCTTCACTGATGTTATCTATTCTTCACTTACATAGGTCACAGTAATCAACTTTTCCGTGCTACTGCTTAGTTATAGGGTTTCTGCTTTTAGTTTGTAACAACTCATAGGTGACAGGAACTTTCCATTAGAAAATTGACAATTTTGATTTTTCATGGGATAAGAAATATTTGAGACCATACTGTTAAGTAAGCAACACAGCAAGTTAAAGATCACCTAAGTTCTCTTAGATAAGGATCCTAAAATAGAAATAAATAATAGAGAGAGTCAAAGGAGAGATGGTGGGGCACAAAAACCATACTTGACTGAGATGGGGGATGTGGGACAGGGGAAGGGAGAGAGGGAAGAGGACAGAGAGAAGTGGAAGGGTTGAAAATGATCAATGTTTTTGATAAACATTGAATTCCCTCCCAAATCAGTGTAACCACGATGCATTGTAAACACACCAAAACAAAAAGAAAAATAGATAAAAAGGCTTTAATTAGCTGTTTCTTTCTATAGCAAATATTGGAATAAAACAGAGACGCCCTATATTTATTAATGTTCCTATTGTCCGTTAAATACTACCTTGGCTAATGGTCACTGTCCTCAGATCTCCATGGTACCCGCATTTTCCTGTGCTTTAGCATTCATTTTTAATGTCTTTTTTAGCTTAATAGAGTTCAATATCTGGGCGATATCCGGCATCCTTAGAACTAATTACCATCTTAGCCATAACCAATGGTCCATTTGAAACCTTCTTTATTAAATCCAAACTGGTTTTGATCATCAGTAATCAAAATAGTTAACAAATAACATAACTCCATTTTTTTCACTATATGGACTTCCTTAGTATTATATATGTAGTTAGAGCGAAGAACTTTAGAAAGTTGCCTACTATATATATATTTTTTTGAGACAGGTTGCCACTACCTAGATCAAGCTGGCCTTGAACTCACTATTTAGTCCAGGCTCCCCCAAATAAACAGCAGTCTTCCTACCTCAGCCTCCCAAGTGCAGGGATTACAGCATGCATTACCATGCCTGGTTTATAAATTCTTTAGAAAATGGTTGTAGCCATTTTTAATATGTAGATAAAGCTCAACATGATGATAAGTAAATGCATGCAAACCAGAGATATAATGCCACCATATCTCAGACACTGCTATCTATACTTTCCATATATTCATTTAAAAATCTTAAAGGGGTTTAGAATGTGGAAACAGATAAAATGATACACTCCTCTGGTAAGTGATCAAATCAGAAGTCAGATTCTGGCAGACTTACTCCAGAAACCATGATGTTAAATATTCCTTATTCTTCATTTACCTATTACTACAGGCAGTAATCCCTTTCTTTTGCTGTCTCTATTCCTATACTGCATGTACTATGTAAAACGTTTTACCATCTACCAATGTTTTAATATAAATGAACACAGTATATATACCAAGCTTTGTGGCATTTTATGTTCCGATTTTTACTATTAAAATCTACTGTTGCATAAATATGCATGTGATTTACTTTCATATTTTGCAAAGTGGTAGAATGAAATTATAATCCTATAATTTATTTCTTTATTCTTATGTCCTTATTGAGAAAATAATAAAAATTAGAAGTTTTATAATTATGATTAAAAATTGCAAATGGACATCATTCAAATATAATTTTGGACTTGCACTTTCAATGCCTACTTTCCAGGGAAAAGAGTGATTCTGTCAATAAATCTGTAGAAGTTTTCCTAAAGAAATTTATTTTGTATTATTTTAGGGAAATTAATTTAGGACAAGTTTTTAATTATCAATATGGCTATAATTTTGAAAGAATTGTTTTCTAGAATGTGCTTTCTTTGAGCTTTTAGGGTCTGATTACCCTTTGTCTGTATTGTATGAATTTATTACTTATCAGCAGGAATCCATGATATTTTAAATATGCACTTATACTATACTGTTATTTAGTATCTAGCTAACTAGAAATATTTTAGCTATGGTATTGTTATGGTTGATATATTGTGTTAATTTAGGGGGTTTAGAGGTTTGGCTAAGTGACTTAGGAGGGAGCCAGGGTGTTTATTTTATATATATATATTGAGCCTATAAAAAAAAGACCTAGAAGGGGGCTCCGGATTTACCTCAGGGCACAGGGCTTTCCTGGCAAGCACGAGGTCATGAGTTCGATTCCCAGTACCGGAAAAAAAAAAAAAAAAAAAAAAAGGAACAAACAAAAAAAGACAGAGATTATGTTCGTGCTACATCCTCCCTGGGTAGGGGTAGCCTGTTTATAATATAAAGAAGGGAAAGAGGCTGCTTGTCACCTTTTTTTTTCTTTTTTTTCTGCTCTTCTTGTTTTTGCTGTGTTTTGCTGCCATGTTTGCCCTCTGTTATGTGCCACTCTGCCTCAGACCCAGCCAAATATAAACTCAAATCTCCACCAAAATCAGAGATTTTACCTAAAAATCTAGAGATTAAATGCCTTCAGCTACTCTGTTTGAGAGATTCTGGTCAGAGCTCAAAAAACCAAGAAACTGATAAAAATCCTGCTGGTAAAGACCGGGCTCGAGAGGTTTCTACTAAAAAAAAAAGACTACATTGGGTGCTAGACTCGACGATGTGTGTTATGTATTGGCAAAGGGTTTGTTTACATTTTGCTTGCGTCCAGAGACTTTGCTTAAAACTGAGATTAAGTGCGACAACAGACTAATTAATCTTACTAAAAAAAAATTTCAAGGCAGTCAAATATTAAAAAGTAACATGGCTACTGTTGGGGGCTATTAGCCAGATTTATATTAAAAATAAAAAATAAAGAGCCCAACAAAATAATTTAAAATGTTGTGAGTTTAACCAAAGAAAAGCTCCAATAAAGCTATAAACTACAAACATAAAAATAAGAAAACACAAAAATTAAAAAAAAAAAAATGGCCTAAGGGCATCACAAACAGCAAGTCTCTGCCCTTTGCTGCCTCAAAACTGCAGAGGTAAAAGACCTTCCCTTAAAAAAAAAGCCACAGAGAGCATGTTCCAAAACGGCGAAGGCGGTCTCACCTAGTTCCAAAATGGCAGCGGCAGCCACACCAGGATCCAAAATAGCGACAACATAAAAGGTTTGTTCCTCATAATCAAATTCAGAGTGCCCAGCGATCCAGACACGCAACCCCTATGGCCAAAAGAAAAAGCTTCGCTACTGCTCCAGGTGACAATAAAACTTGACATCATCCTCGTGACGCTGCTTTTAAACATATACAAAATTCAAGAGTTCTAAGGTTTAAAAACTTCCACCCAGATTTCAAAAAAGCCTAACAAGCCAGACAGTGTGCCCCTGAGAGGGCAGTGTGTCAAGCTATAAATATAAAACAAAAGATACAATAAAAACCTCAAAAGTTTAAAAAAGCCAAAAATATAAAATGTTTAAAAACCTAGTAGGCCCCCCCAAAAAGTCATAAAAACTATAACCACTAAAGGTGCCATAAAGATAAAATCATACAAGCCCTTTAAACTCAGAACATGGCAGAAATTGCTTCAAATATTCCGCATAAAACTACAAGACATAATGTTAACCCTACTAAATTTTAAACTTACTTTAGTCCCAATGCTCTGTATTCCCATTTATACCTTTTAAAATACCAATGTATTATGTGCCATTAATGGTTAAAAGTGTTTAACTTTTCTTTTGTACAGGGACTCACAGCTAAGAGTTTGCTTTATATCTAAGAGGCAACTTGGGCCTTAAACTTTTCAACACTGCTGAAACTGTTAAAACTTTAACAACTCTTACAAATAAACTAAATGCCTTTTACATAGAAAAATATACATGAGTCTTTAGGAGACAAAGTGTTATGGTTCTAATGTTATATAATGTCTTTATATCTAAAAAGTGGTTTGAAAAAAATGTGTCTAATTACCAAGTTGACAAGGGGTAGATTGTTATGGTTGATACATTGTGTCAACTTAGAGAGTCTAGGGGTTTGGCTAAGTCACTCAGCAGAGAGCCAGGGTACTTACTTTATATACATCCTGAGCCGATTAAAAAACAAAAAGACATAGAGATTATGTGCAAGCTGCATGACCCCTGGGTGGGGATGGCCTGTTTACAATATAAGGGAGGGAAAAAGGCTGCTTGCCGCCATTCCTCCCTTTTGCTCTTCTTGTTTTTGCTGTGTTCTGCCACCATAAATGTTTGCCCTCTGCCGTGTGCCACTCTGCCTCAGAGACAGCGAAATATAAACTCCAACCTCCACAAACTATAACATAAATAAACTTTTGCTTCCTTAATTTTGGGGTCAGGTACTTTATTCCAACAATGACAACAAAAATAACCAAGACAGATATGTAGTCTTTAAGCACGTGGCAATACTTAAACCCTCTGTATTAACACAAGAGGAATTATCAATAATTGAGAAATATAGCTGCATAATTCAAGATCCCAAATATCATTTCATCTACCTCATTTTTCACTGTCTGAAGGACAAATGGAAATTTAATCAAAGGCAAAAATAATGGGATACATTTGTTGCTTCAATTACAAGGTCATGTGATCATATCATTCCTATTAATGATACAATTTGGTATTCAGATTAGCGTAATAAATATAAATTAGAAGAAAGTAGTTATTCGAATGGGAGATAATGAAACAAACTCTTTCTAAAAGCCTTTTGCACAAAATTGTCTCAAAGAGTTGCTAGTTTCTGATGGCAGAGGACTGACCTAATTAAGATGCCTAACTAGATTAAATGTCTATATGCTTCCAGTCTGAATTCTCTAAATGATTTCCTGTGCTGACAGTTGGGAAAACATAAAGACCACAGGAGGATTGATCTCGTGACCTTAGCTTCATTAGCTGAATACATGTAATGAACTCAGTTAGCAGAATCCTAGGAATGGCCAGGACATTTGTCATCATTACTCATCAGTTCATGTACAGACATTTCACTGTAATGAAAGCCAAAGCTACCTCTGTCATTTTTGTCCTCGACATAAAAAGCATTGCTCAACTCTGCCTCTCTTGTTTTATTTTTAGATGTGTATCACACTTCAACAACACTCTCTGATATTCTTTTCAGGCAATTCCCAGTTCATTGTTTTATGAATCACAAATGCTTCACTTTTGATGACCCTCATAAAGGAGTATAGACATTAAAGCGTTGTTCAATAGGTTATGTCAACGTACGTACTTTATATGCTACCCTGCTATATCATTTTGACTGGCTTTAAGAACATTGGTGTTACACTATCATTAAAATATTATCAATGATAAATTCAAATTACTCTATAAAATATCATTATCAGATAGAATTTAGAACAGAAGACTAAAATATCAGATGCCTTAAACACAGCCCATGTGGCAAATTAGACATAGTCCCTGAAAAACATTAAAACAATATTGACTAACTTGAAATGTAATTGACTTTTTCATTATAAAAATGAAAATTACCTCAATAGTATTGCTTGTGTATGAGCAAAATAGGGGTTAAAACCTTACCATATTCAAAGATTTTTGACGTTATATTCAATAATTTAATGAACATTTATTTTTATATTAGTTTTATCATATAAGTTACAACTGAAAAGAGGTCCTTTTCCTATATTACTTTTTTCTTCCTTTGCATAGAAGCAAACCAATTTCTCCTTGCTTGTCAGGATAAATCTGCCCAATAAATACAGTAGCCCTCTTCTTTGCCTGTTAATTCAATGACAAGAGCCAGGTGGCAGTTTCACCTTGGCAATTCAACAGAATTACATTTCTGGTGGAATAGTCCTCTCTTTGCAATAAACACTCCGAGATCAATGAAGCCTAACATAAACGAAGAAAGAACACAAATATTTTGTTAGTGGCTTGCTAGGAATACTAGCGAAACAAGCCTCCATGGTACCTAAGAATAGCAAGATACAGTATTTCCAGTGTGTATACTGGGATTTCCCATTGCCACAACTCTGTTTTGTTCCTTTGATCACAAGAGTTGAGATGTATTGTCCAACCAGAGAGAAGATAGATCATCTCCCAAAAGGACAAAATAAAATAGATTTGGCATTGGAATGATTATGAGTGCAGGGGTCTTACCAAATTTATGTTCTTTTTCAGATGATGTTTCTTCGGGGCCCGGGATTTAGCTCAGCGGCACACTGCCTGCTTGGCAAGCGCAAGGTCATGAGTTCAATTCCAGGAACTGCAAAATCGAAACAAAACAAAACAAAACAAAACAAAACAAAAATGTGGCAAGTGATGTCTCTTCCTCGACCTGAGCTATATTGAGATAATGATAGTAGGTGAGAATTTCTACTCAGGATAAGAAAAATATCCATTACAAGCTATGAGAGGAACTCATGTCCAGTGATTCATATTTAACTCTCATGCTATATTAATCCTTTCTTTTCAGCTTTTGGGGTATGAGACTCAGATTGTTAACATGTAATTTGTTATCGTAGACATTTGTTTTGATTTTGCCACAAGACTTTCTAAGGAAATAACACTTCAGGTTCTTGGGCAGAAGTACAACTAGATGTAAGATCAAAGACATGTAAGCACTACCTGAGTGGGATGAGGGATAACTCTTCAGCTGCTTAAAGGAGCTGATTATGTAGTTTAGGATGGTCATGGTCAATTGCAGACAGAGTTATTAGAATCTGCCACAAGAGATTTGTGCCGATCTTGTTTCTGCAAGAGGTCCACTGGGTTGTCACTTTTAGAATATATATTTTGGGACAGTTTCTGAAAGCAAATAGGAAATATTAACAATATATTGCCTCATGGAAGACACATGATCTTGGCAGGGAGGTAAAAAGGGGAAATTAAAGATTTTCTTCAGGTAGGTGTGCATGACAGATTAATGTCCTGGTCAATCACAAATATGTTTTCTAAACCTGAAGTAGTTGTTTTATATTGGAACAGAAATCTTGCATCAGTCTTTATTATTCTCTTCCACTTTTGGTAAGCCAGACACTGCTGACAATATTGAGAATTAATATTCCTTAAAGGAAAGGTTGAATAACTTTTACATATGAAACTGATTTCTAATCCTCAAAATGTAGGACTGAGCATCCTCCATGTATCTTATCACTGTTCACATCAATGGAGGATTCAAGTGACAATGAACGTAGGTTGACCATCAAATTGTTCCTGTCAGGTCTAAGGGGTGAACATTTTGGATTTAATCTTTTATCTCTAATCAGTCTATGGTGTTACAAAATCTACTACTTCTTGATGTTTTCACAGAGCAGATTTTTGTAGGGCAGTGTACTGAGTAGATGGACCTCAAAAGACTGCTGCTTTTCAAAAGTCCCAGAGACTAGAGGCTTACCAGCCATTATAACTGGAAATGATCTCCATACTCTCTGCTTCAGAAAGGCCATCTTGGTGACTTTGTGAAGTCTGTGAGAAGGTGACTCACAGTTCAGCTGCCCACTCCAAGTAACTGTACCATTTTGCTGATTAAAGGGTAGGCATCATCTGAGCTCTTCATGGTGCTTGGGATCTGTCCTCCTGCACAGGGATGACCTAGGCTTCTCCGTAGCTATTTTATTTCCCTGTTTTTCCTTTACTCACCTCCTCTCCTTCAGTCTTCATCATATTTCCATTTGAAGACCTTTTGACATTTAATATAAATATAACTATGCATTTAGGAACATATGTATTACACTCTGTAATATATGCTTATGTATGCAAATAAATTTCCAGAAACTCAATATACATAAATGCTAGCTATAAACAAATATATAAGGAGATAACATGTTTCTAACAAAAATTAATATTTGTATCTTTAATTCTGCTTGGGTTACATATTTATTACTTTGGGGAAGAAAGAATTATGTTTTTAAAAAAGGAATAGGGGCTCAGGGTCTTGGGAAACTAAGGCTGAGGATTTCTTCATCCCAAAAGTTCAAGGTCATTGTAGGCAATATAGCAAGCCATTGACTCAAAAAACTTGAACAAAATATGCTTTTGTAAAACTTAATTATGTTGATAAAATTTTAGCAGTTTTTATGATCTTTCTATGAATGATGAGTGCATGTTTTAAGATTTAATGTTAAAATATCATATGTAGGGATATACCATTATGAATACATACATATGTCTGAATAGTCTGCTTAATTTTTTAAAATAGTATGTAGCACACCTGTCCTGGAAGTCTGCTCTTTCAGAGAATCTTATCTCTTATTAGTTTTCAAGGATTTCTAGGTTCACAGGAGCTGAAGTTTTACTACAAGTTTTATGACTTTAAAACCATTAAAATGCCTCTCCAAATTGGTTTTCTGAAGAAAATGTAATACGTTTGATGAATTAAAATAAAAAGATGGAAATATAACAACATATTGGATTACTGGTTAATTTTTTTTCTTCTCTAGTGTTTTCTATTGAAGGGAATTGATTTGTGGAGTACATTTTGAAGCCAATTTCACCTTTGTTTCTAGAAAAACTACATTTTGTCCTAGAAAGCTATTGACATTTCATCAGAGGAAATAGATTCAGAATTGCTGCCCAGTAAAATCTTTCTTCGCAATAGTTCCCTATCTTTCACCAAAGACAATGCAATTGACCTCAGGTCGGAGGATAAAAAGCTGCCATTATGAAGTGACAGAATAACTGGTTGTGTTCCTCTGCTAGGGCTTTCTTTTTTCCATCACAGAGTTCTTAGATTCATACTTTCACACAGAAATGAAACAAATCCAATAACCACAAAATTCTAAATTATAAGATTATTTTATCTCTGTCAATTTCAATTGGTAAGTTGATCTGAAATAAAAACAGAACATCAAATGCACTCAGACATTATACATGCGAATGAAATAGGACTTAAAATATCTTGCATCTTAAAACATCACAGGTCAGTTCCATACAGCTCAAATTGTTTACCTTTGGACTTTGTCTCCTTTAAGAATAAGAAGCCAGAATGAATTTAAATTGTAATCATTTCACAATAGGAACTCAAAAGTAGCCCATTAAATTTCTCCAAAAAATTATTTGACACAAAAGTCTTAAGTAGAAACCATTTGACTTCATAAAATCATGTGATTCCTGCCAAGTTGGAGAAACTATTGCTTGAAATATAATTTGTCCATTATTTTATATATTAAACAGTAAGGATAATGATATCTTAAAAATTCTTATGTAATTTTTTAGAATGACAGATGGGGATAGTTTACAAGAATACTCAAAATAACCTAGAAATTAGTAAAAAGGAACTTAGAAGCACATGGTGTAGACACATTTTCCATTTATCCTTTGGTAGCTTCTAAGTTTAGCTAGATTTAAGGACACTATCAGAGACATCAAAAATATAAATGAACTCTGGTTCTCATTTCTACTTGGCCATTGATCAACTGTGCAATCATGGAAAAACCTCTCATTTTTCTGAGTCTTTTCTTCTCATCCATTGCAATTGAGATGTTTCACTCCATTTTTTTGCAAAAAGTCTTTTACTTGTAATAATATCATTACTTTAATTTGTGATATGATTTGCACTGAAAGTTTATATTTTCCATAAACTGGAAAAAAGTGACCTCTTACATCACCCTTGTAAACAATCCTCTTTAATAAATATTAACATCTGAATAATATCTTCACTATGATTCACAGACTTTATTAATGCTTGCAGGTAGCAGGTAGAAAAGGCAGAGTTTTTAAAGTATGACCTATGTGTACTTCATAACCATTGAGATAGCTTAATGTATTGTGGTAGATAGAAAATGGCCTCCCTAAATGTCCACACTCTAATCTGTGAATATATTACCTCACATGTCAAAAGATTTTGCAGTTGTAATTGATTTAAGAATCTTGAGATGAGGATATACTGTACCATCAATTTCAACAAAAGGTGCAGTTGAAGTGAACAAAGGAAAGCAGGAGTATTACAGAGGAATGTATGCAATGAGCAGCAACCAGAGTGATGTGCCTGCTGACCCTGATGATAGAAGGAGCCATACAACAAGTCTATGAGCAGCTTCTTGAGGGTCCTCAAGGGGAAAAATGGAATCTCCCATACATCCTTCAGAAGAAATCTTGGGGTTGATATCTTATTGATATATTAATCTTAGTACTGAGAGACCCATTCTGGCTTTCTTCCAGAACTACAAGATAACAAGTGGCTCAAGCCACTGAGTTTGTATTAAATTTAGCAAAAAGAAACTGATATTTCTAAATCTATACTGGGATTTTTTGTTCCCTCACCAAATAGCAATAAATAAGAGACAGTAAACCTTAGGTTAAGTATTATTCTGTAGCTTCCAAGGTTTTATAGCACAGTATTTCCTTATTTCAAGTTTGTAAATAAATATAATAACAATAGGATTACATAAATAATTACTTAAAAAATAAAAATACATAGAAATCCACTATCTTTCCTGAAAAATAAATATTCAAAAGAATCAAACACTCATAACCTTTCTAATTTTTTTTATTTTATTAATACAGGTTTGTAATACACAAAGTTTACAGTCAGCTTGGGTAGTAGTTACATGTACATAACAAAAGCTTATTTCTTTTTTTTAATCTCCTTCCTCTTCCCACCCATCTCCCTCTGTCTCTAAATTTCCTTTCTCTATTTCAGTCTTATCTTTATTGGTATTATTGGCTCATGTTTATGACATATAATGTTTATATTCAGGACTCCTATTTATGACATATAATATTGATATTCATCCTGGTACCATGTCTATCCAAAGATCTTGCATTTATTCTACTCCATATGGCTTTTCAGTTTGCATATAAAACTCCATTTCCAGTCATTTCCTAATTCAAATGTATGAAAGGAGCAGCTGAAGCTGGAGATTGATCACAAGTGTGGTGTGCCGGAGGTGAGCCACGTTAACAAGCAATTCCAGCTACAAGAGTATGAGGCACCCCGAGGTGGGCTATGCAATCAAGTTAGTAGGCAGAAGGGTTTTAACTAACAATAACTTCCCAGTGGGTAAAAAAATATGCACTACAGTAGTTGAGCAGCTCCTTTTCTCCCATCTGGAGAGAGGGCTCCACCTGACCTCAGCTTTCTACATTCTGACTCTTGTCTTCATTTTTTCATCTTCCACTGCTTTCACCTTGGGAATTTTGAGAGCTGCACTGAATGTGGCATGTGTTAAGAGATGTATAATGGCACAATGTATATGCTTTACTAATGGTTTAAATTTATGACAAATATAAAGCATTATATCATTTTGTGTTAAGTTTTGTCCATATCAGTTATAAAGTGATTGTGTTTGATATCATTGTAAGTAAAAGACTTTTTGGGAAAAAATGCAGTGAAACATGTCAATTGCAATGAATAAGAAGAAAAGACTCAAGAATGGATGGAAGAGATTTAGAAAAAAATAAGTTCAGTTCTTTTAAGTTTTAAAAACATAATAGAAACTTACTTGGACATATTTTATGAGTAGTTGTGCTTTTATAGAACTAAAAAATTGAGTAGCAATTATTCTGGAATATTTATATTTATTAAGTGTGATAAGATAAGTAGTGTGGAAAAGAATGGATTTCTTGAGCTTTTTAAATTTGATTGCTCAGGAATAGAAGAGAAAATTGAAGAGACTGTTGTGACTAAATATCTGATGAAGCAGGCCAAGCATTAAGTGAATGAAATGTTGGGATAATAATGCAGTAATTAACTGTGCTAAATGTTTTTGGTGGCCTGCATGATAACTGAGGCTTAAACATTATTTTTTTAAGAATGGTGAAGTTATTGATCATCTTTCCAAAATGGCAACTAAAAACCTTTGGAGTGCATTCAAGGCAAAGCACATAATCATAAATTTACAACACTTAATTAGAAGGTGAGGAGAGACACAGGAATTTGTTTTGCTTTCTATTTTAATATGATAAAGTACCGTTTATATATAATGGGTACTATTCAACTGATAATCGAGAGGTGGGCATGGTGGTGCCTGTCTGCAATCTCAGTGCTTTGGAGGAGGCTGAAACAAGAGGACTGCCCTGAGTTTGAGGCCAGGCAGAGCTATATAGTCAGTTTAAGGCCAGCATCAACTAAAAAGAGAGACTCTGTCTCATAAATAAAATAAAACAAACACAACAACTGATGACCCATGATATTGAAAATAATAATCACTGGAGTGATGTCATTGTCTGAGAGAGACCATGTAAACATAGTGATGGTGCCTCTGAAGCCAAGTCATCATGACATTCACCATGTATATTGGAAAGTAGGGAAAGAACTGGATTTATGGAAGGATGAACATCTTTTAAGAATATGATAGATGATAACAGGAGTGGAAGATATATACTAAGACACTCCTGTTCCAGCAGAGCATATCTAAAAATTGTCTATATAAATCTTGGAAGAAAGCTAATCTACCTGTAGTAACCTTCAAATTATTCTTTTTGTTTGTTTGTTTGTTTATTTATTTTGCACTTACTCATCTATAATCTACACATTCCTTTAACTATATCTGGCGGACTGAGCAATTTCATTGAAGGTAACGGTATATAATGTAGTAACCATTGTTAATTCCTAGCATTTTGTTTTGAGGTCATGTATCTTGTTTGTTGTTTCTGTATTGTTTTTACTTTTGTTTTCAATGTTGTCTTGTTAGTTTTTTCTTTTTTCCTGTTTAAAATGAAAAGAATTTATGTTGGATTACCACACACTTTTGTGCAATGGTCTATTATTAGGATTTAGGTCCAAAATATTCCTCAAATATTTCATGTATTTGGGATGTGATTGAGTTTTGAGATGCTGATAAATTCATCAGTGGAAGAGTCCGTTGATGTACTCAATAGCTGAATGTATTTTAGGATGTGGGACCTGGATCTGGGTCGTCCACTTGGGGCATGATGGGATGGGGGCAAATGTGTTCTTTTTCCCAGTCTTCTCTATTTTCACCACTCCCTGAGTGCTTGAACTGCACAGCCTCTCTCCACTATGTCATTTCATCATGTTATGCATTGCAGCCTGGTGACCTTGGACTGGAAATGTGAGCCAGAGTAGACCTCACCTTCTTTAAACTGCAAATGTCAGATATTTTTTTTTTTAATTATGGGAAAGTGACTAAGAGAGAGGATTTTTATGCCAGAAAAATGGGGTTATTGCTGTGACTGTACCTACCTATGTGGCTTAGGACTTTTTGGAAACAGCAGATGCCAGCTAGATAAGTCTCAGAATATTGTTAGAAGAGAAAGCATATTAACCAAAGATTCTGATCACAGTGCAGAAATTCAAAATTCTAATAGAAATTCAAAGAGTAAAGTCAGGTCAATCTGAGGAAGTTTCAGTTGGGAAGGATTCCATTGACAGTTGGGCTACAGTCAAGTGTGTTACACTCTGGCTGCAAATTTGTCTTTATCATCCCTATGTCATGAGACTTTGCTGGAGACTGAGATTAATGGTGGTGGACTAATGAATGTAGCATACAAATTTCAGTACAACCTAATGTTCAAGGTGTGGCATGGGTATGGAAGGACATTTTTAACCAGACCTAGAGTGAAAAACAGAAACAAAAAGCTAATGTGAAAAATTTGAAAGTTCATCAGAAAAGAAGCATCTGATAACTTAGGGCAGAGAAGAGTATGATTGCTGAAAATATTAGCAATAAAAAGAAGCCAAGTGCTTTGCACTAGGATAATAAGAAAGATGACTTGAAGGCATCTCAGGAATCAGTAAACTCCTCCCATGTGCAGTCTCCAGGATGCAAACTCGTAAAACTTTCAATTGAAAACAAAGCCCTACAACAACCTACTCAGCAAAGACCCCACAGGTAATTGGTTTCATGGGGTTGGCTTAACAGTTCTTACCCATGCTGATGATCAGAGGCTTCGGCATTCATAATACAATAAGGTACTGCTGTTGCTTAAGATTTTGACAGACTTTGGCATTATCCATGTCATACTGGTTTTACAGGAATTCAGAATACAGGATTTGTGGACTCCTGGAGCCGTCCACCATATTGTAGAATGATGCATTGAAGGCCACATCATGCACCCCTGAGAGAGTGGTATGTAAAGCTATGAAAGTGCAACCAAAAGTACAGTTGGAGATGCAATCCAATGGGAGACACCAAGAACATAAATTTGCTGACAAAACCACAGACAGTGAGCAAAGGTTAACCAAGACAGAGTTCATGAGATCTGAAACTGAGAATACATTAGGAGCAGGCCCATCCAAACCCTTTGGAGTTTACATTTCACCACAACTTGTTCTGGGTTATGCACATGGAACTACAAGATTTAATGTTTGCCAGGCTGTTTCAACCTTGCACTGGTCTCATTCCTTTTAATCCCACTGTTTCTCCCTTTTGAGTGGACATATTTACCCTGTGCTAATGCATGTAATGTTTCACTTTTTAAAATATTTTACTGGCTTCACAACTAACAGTTTGCCTTGAGTCTCAGAAGAAGCTTTTAATTTGGATTTATCAGCAATACTGTTAATATATGCAGTTAAGTTAGATAAAAATGAATAAGCAGTCAGATAGGGATGGACCCATGAGGAAGTCAGTGTAAAAGATGAGAACACATCTAAAGTGTGGTGGGAGATGCTTCCTTTTAAGGGCAGGCCTCAAGATAAGGATTCATCGATGAGGCTTACCTGTCTCCCTGATAGATAATAACTTGAAATTATACTATAATCAGTATCACCTGCTTTGGTGAAGTCCAGATCAACATTAGTTACCCAGGTGGGTGGATCAGAGCATCTGGACCCAACCATTCCTCAAAATACCTTTGGTTTTTCCATATAGTGTTGCCATGTGATGAAGCTCCTGATTGGATCAATATTAGCTAAGAAGTTATGCTTGTTATCTTATTGATTTGTTATAGTTTGACTCACATTGTACCTACCTTATGACTTTGCACCCACCTATAAAACAGTCTTAAAAAAATTACCTCTGTGACAACCCATGAGGGACTCCCCCTGTCTCTCAGAAGCTCTTGTTCAGTAAATCTTTAATACTCTTAAACTCTATTGTTCATTGGAATTCATTGTCCAACTTCAACGAGCACAGACTTAGCACATCTGACATCTCACAGGTTGGGAATTATAATTCTCCTACTTCGCTGGTACTGTTAAGAGTTTGGCAACTCTAAAAATGGGATAAATTCATTTTGAATAAAGATATAAGCATAAGGTTTTTCCGGGGGGTTCTGGAATAGAATGTTATTTATGCTTGAAATTTAAAATGACTCATGTTTGGAAGGTGATTGGATTTTGGAGCACTAGACTCATTAATACCCATTGACGAATTCAGTAACCTACTATGCTTTTAGGAGGTGGGGCCTATTTGGAAGTGGTACCCTAAGGTTTGACCTGAAAGAGTGGATTCTTGTTCTTTCTCTTTCTCTCTGGCTCTGTTTTGTGAAGTCAACAAATTAATGAGCTCTATGCCCTTTCATCATGCCATTTCTGCCTTGGATCCAGTTAAGCACAGACTGTAGTTGTGAGCCAAAACAAACTTCTTCTCTTTCAACTTGTGGGAGTCTAATATTTTGTCCCAGCAATAGGTAAGTGACTAAGACACCTGTGTCGTAAACATCATCTGGCCGCTATCATTCCTCTCCCTTCCTCTGCTCCAATCAAACTCACTTCTGCTTTCTCTTTTTTAATAGACTTGTAGCAAATGTTTCTCAATGGGGACACTGAACTGTACTCCCATGATGGGGACCAATCTTGTGATACTTATTTTCTTTACTAAGTACAGTGTTCATTTCTCTAATCCTGCCTTGTATTTATAATGATGTCTTTCCCAAACACCCTGCAAAACCCACATTGTATTCCTCTCCTACACACTAGCACTTCACATCTTTCTCAACTCTTAATTCTACTATTTATTCCATTCTTTTCTCATTACGTAATGTATTATTTTCTTAGGAATACTTTTTAGGGCCTCCTCTTTCACAAATGCCAATCCTAAGAAGCAGGAGCCTACAATTATTTTACTTTCTGATACAACACAAGTGACTGAATCATTGCCTAGCATTTATAAAATACTCAGTAAATATTTGTTGCATTCATGAGTACCGTTGGTTGCTTTACTGCTTTACTCTGGCATGTTTTTTGGCTTACTTGAAATCATCCTAGAGGAGGGTCTGTTACTAAGATATTTTCTGAAAAGCTGATAACCAAGGAAATACTCATTGATTTAGAACGTTCTAGAAATCCATCATTCTGAAATAATTATTTGCTTCTTCAATTCTCTTCACCCAAATCTATCATATAGGAACATTACATTATACTGAATATGGGGTCAGAGATTCTGATGTTATTATTTTATTGTCCTAGTGAATTAGTTCCTTCCTTATTGTAGTACTTTAAATCTTAATAACCTCTATATAAAAGTTATTAAAAACTATTATTACATAGTAACTACAATACTACATAATTTGAAGGATTTTGAAAGAATTGCATAAGGCAATATTTGCCAAAGACTTATTTATGCCCAGTATTTGATATTTCTTCCTCCTCTACATTTTGAAGTTAGTTAACCCAACTCAGGGTAACGTTATTCAAATGCTTAATCTTTCTTCAATATATAAATATTTTGTATATCAGGGTTAAATTTTTAATATCTTGTATTTCTAGATTTTTTTATCTTAGGTGGTGCCACCAATTTGTATGGATAAAAGTGTCTAGCACAATGATATGATTCTAAAAATATAGACTTATGACAGAACGTTCTTCTAAGTTCTGGCTCACATATTCAACTTCCACTGACATTTTCATATTGCTATCTAAAGGCTTTTTCAAGATTTTGTCTAAAAATTATACGACATATCTTCATTTTAAGTATCCCTTCACCAAAATCTACTGTGCTGCTTCCAATTTGCATTTCTTATCTCAGTAAAGAACAGCAAAATGGAGAGTAGAGGAGCAATTCCCAGGAAAGGAGAAGTGACTTTGGTGGAGAGGGGTGGTATGAGGGGACAGAAGGGAAGATAGACATGAGCAAAGCACAATATATGCACATACGCAAATGTCATGTGAAACTATCACAATAGCTTTTTAAAAAGCAGATTACACTTAATGATTAATTCTTGAAAACCAATTCATTTATGATTTTCCATTCTGAGTAACTCCGTCATTCAACAGCTCATCAATTTTATCTCCTATGTACAGCAACACAATTTTCTCCTTTTCTTTTATCTCAGTAGCCAACACCTTCCCTTAACTGTGATCACCCCTCACCTCTGTTAGATTAACAGTCTCTTACCTAGATTAACTGCTTTACTCTTTACCATTCGTTCCTCCTATAACATTCAAAATATCGATTCTCCTAAGAAATGTATATCTGATTTTAGCACTACACTTCTTAAAGGATTTCAGTGTTTGCCTATGAACTTAAACTCTTTGCCGAGGCCCGGTCTATCAGCTCTGCCTCTTTGCTCTCATAATTCTGTTCCAGGCACATCAGACCTCTCTCTCTTCTCCATGAACACCAAATACTTCCCACTCTCACAGGCTGTGCTCATGCTGTTTTCTCAGCTTGAGAAGCTCCCTTGTCACAGAATCCATAGGATCAGCACCTTGAATGTTAAGACACTGTGATGAAAGACATCTCTGTGGTAAGAGACATTTCCCTTAACAGCACATCCAAAGCATCTCTTCGGTCATTCAACACATTATTCCTCATAACGTTTGTTTACGTGCTTCCTATTTATTCATGGGACCTGAAGCATGGGGGCACCTTCTTCACAGAAATCTACTTCCTTAAGAAATATTTTCCCTTAAGAATGAAAATCCTGTTTTTCTGACACAATGATAGGAAAAATTACACAACACAACTGGTACAGAATTCATGTTGGTTAGAAATAATAATTTTTACATGAAAGGCTTTTCTACAGGGATTCTCTTATTTTTATGGATACATTATTTAAATCACAAATATTATTTTAGAAATAACAGATTTTATTTCCCAATGTGGATATACATTTATGATATTTGGTATAAGAATTATTTTATTCTGTCCATATAACGGTTAACAAAATGGCATAAAAGAGATTTAGTGAAATAATACTTGTATATCTTATAAATATACTTATATATTCAAGGTCTTCACTTATTCAAAATAAAAATATAGAGGAGGAGCATATTTATCTGATGTCACACACTTCAATAGCCTTACAGGAATCAGACTAGTACTTGAAGCAGAATAACAGACTGCCTGACATCTGTGGATTTTCATGTTTTGACCAATATCAGTGTGGCTTGAGGCTGTTGGACATCTGTTAAATTTCACTCCTGTATTTATTTGCTATATTTGAGGGGAAAATAAATGTTTGCAATGTGTAATTTGAAATTTGTGAAAAATTAATCCTTAAATATTATAACTCTTTTAATAGCTATGTATCATTTTTCTATTAAAATTTGAAGACAAATGTGAAATAAAATCTTTAGTTGTTATGACCAATAATAGCACAATGGTAAAGAATTTTGTAAACAATATCAACCTTAAAAACAATGGACAAATAGTGATTCAAGAAGGTATTTTTTCCACAATTTTTATAGTTTATTCTTATATTTCCTTTTAGTAACCACAATGTGAAGGCAGGAAAAAAAGAAAGGCTTGATTTTTAAGTTTAATTTCATGAATTGATTAATGTGTATTTTTTTCTCTGTTTTTTCTCCTGCTCTTACCTTCAGTAAAGGTTGTATTATCATACAAAGCACTGTGAAGAGTTTCAAAAACTTCATTCCTGCTAAAGATGGCGGTGTAAGTAGGAAGACGAGTTAGTTAGTGATACGTGTCAAGGAAACAGTCACCCCCCCCCAGGGTTCTGACAAAACTAAATAGTTCAAAGTGACACAGAGCCAAAGTCTCAAATAAACCTATTTCTCATACCCCGACCCCATATGTTTTGAACCAGTCAACTGAGGCAGGCAAAAATTGACTTAATGATACCATTGTCCAACTGAATTATAAATAACACCTCTTTTCACTGTCCAAATAACTAGTTTAAATATTATGATCGTACTATTTAACACTCCTTTCATTGCCAGAACTACAGATCAAAAGTATTTCAAATTACCTGGATGTCTTCCTTTTCCTACCACAGCGTAAGATATATATCCTACTATCCTGCTTCAGTTGCCAATGCCACTGCTAACTGGGTTAAATCATGGTGGAAAGTACATTGAGGAACATCTATTTCAGGAACCACTCTTCTTGCCTTAAGTGAAACCCTCTTTACCAAAAACAGACTCAATTTGTTATTTTACTCTTCATAGGAATCTGAAATTTGGACTTAATCGGGTAATGCTTGATTTTAAAGACTGATTATTCATTTAAACTGCCACTCCTAATATCTTGGTGACATACAACTGCAACTCTAGCACTATCATAGTTTATTTATAGAGTCTAATTCTATTCATTTGATAACTCCTGATCCTTTTGACTCATGTTTTATTTCTAAGCTGTTTTTGCATGTGTGGATGCTATTAACACATCCTTACAATCACACATGCTTCACAACTATGCCATAAATATCCTAGTGAAAAAACTTAGGTTCTCTGCACAATTGTGTGACATTCATAGCATTGTACATATCCTTAGACCACTGTCTGGAAACCCTCCTCTTGCCACATGCTCTCCAGTTTTTCACAAGGCACTGAGTACTACAGTATTCTATGAACAAATCAAACTCACTATAAGATTTCTGTTTTCCTTACCACGTTTCTTAATTGCCTTCCCCTCATAAAAAACACATCAAGATGGTTAAAGAAAATCTAAAATTCCTTTAAAGTGTCTGAGAATACAAGAAAAGATGTTTTGTTCAAATTCCTTTTAGACTCATTGTTAGCTATCTAAATCCAATTATCCACCACCACTCCATTTATTTATCAAATTATACATTTATCTGTGTTAACCTGAGGTTCCACCATGATTCCCACTTTGAGCTTTATTATTTGGTGTCTTGGAGATCACAGTGAACCTAGCAATTGAAGGAGAAATATTCAGGAGTTTTGCTCTGCCTATGTTATTATTAACCCCAGTTGCAACAGGAAGACATGCCATTTACTATGTCCTCAAGACAAATGCACGTTATTTTTATGACTTCCATTTAAAAATCATATATTCTTTCATTAGTCTTCTACCATGGACCAAATTCTAGTCTTTTCTGTGCTGAAGAGTAATTTTTCTGGAAAAAAAGAAAGCACTATAAATTCTATTGGAACAGTTCTAGTAGAGTTTCATGTCTTCTGAAAATCAAAGGAAGATCATCAAACTTAAAATCCACATGCACAATTCTAATGCACTCCTTATTAAAAAATTTCCTCCTGCTTAAAATGTCTGTATTCATTATTTCATTTATATTATCACTTTTCATTTTTCTGTAGAGTTCTGTGTATGTGTGCAATTAACCAAAGTCACACACTAATGGTGTTTTATCTGAAGGATAGTGTCAGATGTAATTATTTCTGCATTTTTGAAATTTCTCTTTTGAAATGTTTTTATGGCTACCTGTGTTACTGATTATATAGAAAGTCAAACATAAACATTTCTAGAATAATTTCCAATCAATTGTGGTGGTTGATATTATGTACCAGCTTGGCTAGGCCATGGTCAAATAACAATCTAGATGTTGCTTTGAAGGTATTATTTAGAATGCTTAACATTAAATTACTAGATTTTCAGTAAAGGAGATTATTGTTTTGAGTATGAGTGAACCTCATTGCCTCATCCAATCAGTTGAAAGTCGCAAGAGAAAAAGACTGAGGTCTCATGAGCGAAGGAGAATGTTGTCAGGAGTCTGTCTTCAGACTGATGTATACACTCTGCTCTTCGGCTGAAACCTTTCCAAACTGCTCTGCAGATTTTAATCTTGCCATTACTCACAATAAGGTCAGCCAGTTCTTTGAAAGAAATGGCACCTCTTCTCTGCTTCTTTTCACTCCCCTTCCATTCCATCCTTTCTTTCTCCTCCCCTCCCCTTCCTCTGCTACAATTCCTTCCCTTCCCCTCTCCCACTCTCCTTCTCTCTCTCTTTCTCTCTCTCTCTCTCTCTCATATATATACATCCTTTCTGTTTCTCTGGAGAAAAATTATTATACATATTTTAAACACATTCTCATGAAAAGGTATACTAGAATCAAAATAGCATTAAAGAAAATTAGTAGGCAAAAGGTCATAGAAAATGTAAGAGGGAATTGATTTAATTAACTGAAAACTAATTTATTAATTGTAATTACAAAAAAGAGCTAAAGTATGACTGATTAATGAACAATTTTTAGAGCATTTTTTTGCTACTAATACATTGGAGTAGAATTTAATTCGCTATAAAGCCTCTAATTAACTCATTGAAAACTCCAAGTAAGATGATGACATAAGCAAAAATTTAAAATTGCTCTAACATTTCTCAGAATGGCCAAAAAAAAAAAAGAAAGAAAGCCCTAGGACTTAATTACATTCCACTATTCCAATAAACAAGAACTAGTTGTAATATAAAAAAAAAAAAACCAGGGAAACAAATCACCCTAAGTCATTTCAATAAAAAATTTTCTGGTTCATAACCTCAGATAATACTTATTTACATTCAGAAATAAATGCTTCACGGAAAGGATGGAGATAAATTCTTTTGCACCCCTCTCTTAATCTTCCTATTAACAGATTTATTTTTATAATGCAGTTTGTTTCTTCAAGGACAAGGAGACAGGCATCCCAAAGAAAGGGATATAGAGCAGGATGGATTTTTTTTCTGGCCTGTATTTTCAAAAGTAGGTTGCTATGATCGAATACAAAAGCCTACTTTATAAAAGTCAGATTTGAGATGCACATGTGATCCCTTTGTTATACAGGAAATGTTTTTATGTGAGCATTTTTCACCTTGGGCCGAGCTTTTACTTGATATGGCTGTGTAGGATAAATGTGTCTTCATGACAAATGATCTCTGAAGCAGTGATGTTCTTCAGATCTACTTAAAACCAGTTCACCATCATCCAACAAGTGGAAATGGACATAATCTCCTTCCATAATGATAGAGCTCTGCCTAAAAATGGCATTTAAAAAGACACAGTAATTATTTAAAATCCTAGGTAATTCAAGAGAAAGTGAATACAGCTTTCAAAGACTTTTTAAAAAGAGCAAATGATGTAGCCTATAGAATAAAATAAATTGTCCAGACTCAAATTATCTATTTTTAAATTAAATTGTTATTTCATTAGTTTCAGAAAATTTAAAGGTGGCTGGGGTGCACACACAAAGAAGCACATTTGAAAAAGATGCTTGGTATTGCTTTTGCCTATAGATAATAAATTTACCTATGTACACACACAAATTTTATATCTGTTCAAAATATACATTTTAATTTATTTAGAGTTTTATATATTGTTCCCAGCTGCAAATACTGAAAACCAGGATTATGTTAACTACAGCACTAGCAAGGATCAGATGAGATATATCTAATATCTGTGGAAATAAGCAAGCTACATATTATACAAATATTTAAAAATAGAATATCTAGGGATTTGGAGATAGTGAGAGTACATTTTAGTAGCTAAAAAGTTTATACCTAAAATGTGAATTATATATACTTATAAAATGTCAAAAAGTAGGAAGTTCTTAAATTATCTTTAGTTTTTTAAATTTTAAAAATAAAAGGTGGAAAACATTAACAGACAGACAACCTTTTACAAAATAGCAAAAGAACAGAACAGACAATACAGAGTTGCAAACAAAGTGGTAGGAAATTAACAATGCTTATTGTATTACATATTGATATCTTCAAAGTGGTTTCTCATGAAAACAGATAGAGACATGCAATATTGATCAATCAAGGACTCATTGACTTTTTTACTTTTTCAGCTGCATCTTTCTTCCAAAAAAAATGGTCTCTTTCCTTCTGCTTCCCAAATCCAGAGTGAACTTGCATGGCTGAACCAAATCTAAGTTCCCAGAAAGAGAAGATTCTAGAGAATGTAATTTTTAAACTATTCTCATGATTTCTAAGACACTCAGAAGAATGTGATGACGTTACAAGGATAAGAAAATACAACCCAGCTCACTACCTTGTCTATTATCAGTCCACATCCAAATCTTACCCAGAGTCAAGCTTCCTCATGAGGAAAATAAAAACGTGCTGCAATCATCTGATGTGATGTCAGTGACATAAACCAACAGACTAGTTCCTGCACAAATAAAACACACTTATGCTTACTCTTGATTTTCAACTTGACTGGTTTAAGAGACACCTTGTAGGTGAGTACAGCCTGCTCCTGAGTGTGTCATGGTGTCACCTTGAGGACTGTATATGAAATGTGAAGAACTTTGCATTGTTTTCAAATTTCCCAGAGATCCTTATATCAGTTGTGCCTATTATGCGTCTCTACTTGCGGTGTAATTCTCCACATCTCCTTAGTCCTTGCTCTTGGCATGTATCCTAGAAAAAGCTCTAAAAGTTTGATATGAATATTAATAGCTTCATAATGATAGATCACTTGATAATGATATCAAACTGATATTAGAGTCTATAAACAAGGTGCATACCTGAGAGAAGAAATGTGTTAAAATAGTTCTGATACAGATATATATGTTTGACACTTGGAAAAGTCAAGCTTTCTTTCAATAGATATGTAAAAAGTCTTACTAGGTAAGTTTTTAGCATCCTAATGATGATGATCACATTGAATTGCAAGTAAATTAACTAGGAGCAAACAAACTTGACATTACAAAATGTGAATCTAAACCCACCTTTGAAAATAAGTATATAGATAAGTATACAAATTCAAATGAACATCAATTTACTGCCCTTAGCAAATTCTTCTCTTTTTAGAAATCCATTTCTTTCTTGTGCTCTAGGCAAGATGAAACAGCTGTTGGTGCCAGTTGCAGTTTAGCTGGGAAAAAACTAAAATTGTTTCAGTTTAAGTACTGTCCAGAAAGTGATTTATCACAGCATTAAACATTTATCTGGGAAAAAACTACAGCTAAGAACTCTAAATTTATGGTAATGAGAATATTTTCTGATTATGTATATCTAAGTACAATACCGTTTAGGAAAATTATGGTTTTGCATAAAACATACTATATTCTGAAAAAATCAAGTAAGTATTATTGTGACCATTTAAAAAATTGTTTTAAAGAGTTACTTTATTTTCTGTGAACGACTCAGCTAGGTTCAGAAAGTAAAAGAAGGAACTATGATTGTACTTCTCAAAAGTTACAACTTTTACTTAAATTAGCATTTGGACAAAAAAATTGTGTCTCTGTATATAAACCATAATACTTTCTTAAAGAGTGTGTGTAATCTGATCAATATATTTATGTATAATTCCCTGTAGGTGTACCTATCACTTTCAAATATAATACTTATAAAATAATGAAAGTATCATTTGAGACTCAAAATTTTAAGTAGATTCAGCTATACAACATGCTAAAAAATATGCTTCTTCATATTTTCCTTTACTACATTACACTTAACTAAGTATTAAACCACCAAAACTAATCATTAAGAAATCTCAAGATAGGGGACTGGGGATTTAGCTCAGCGGCAAAGCGCCAGCCTGGCAAGTGCAAGGTCGTGAGTTCGGTTCCCGGTACCGGAGAAAAACCAAAAAAAAAAAAAGAAAAACAAAAAAAAAAAAGAAAGAAATCTCAAGATAGCAAATCATCTACAGCATTCAAAATTCTGATATTATTATTAGGGAAAAACAATATTTAAGTTATCTTTTATCATCATAAATATCCTGTCAGTAAAGCTGTTTATACAAATAGTTGTTTATAAAAATATCTAGTACAAAATGTATTGTGAATATATGTACTTTTGTGAGACACAGATTATAAAACACTAATCCTTATATATATAAATATATATTATATATCTATAAAATATATATTTTAATATATATATAAAATCAATGGAGATAATAGAATATTTATTCCACAAAATAGCAAAAGGTCTTTTCAAATTTTTAATTATTACAGGAAAAATTTTTTTTAATTGTAACAAATCCATGCATTCTCAGAGTCAATTACTATTTCATATTGGTTCCAGAATATGTCAGTATTTCAGTCATTGTGAGAAATGTACATGATTAATTCAAAGCATAGTTAGACTATTCTGTAGTTCTATGTCATTCATCTCAGCACTCATTAGTGTGGCATCAAACTGTAAAATAGTTATTACATTCTTTGCCACAACTTTCTTCTGAGTGTCTTAGCTAAAACTCCAAATTAAATTCCCAATTTTATTTAACCTTGAAAAATTATTCCATTTCTCTTTACACATCTGGTGTGAAGAAAGTAGGATGTTTGCGTAAAGCACTTCTGCTGCCTGGTAAAGTACAGTAGTTGCCTGAAGTTGAGCCAGTTGTTTTAGTTGCAAGCTCAACTAGCAGAATTTTTTCAAGGAAGTGCATTCTCAGGAGTGTTTGAGAAGGTAGGTAGCAGAAAATCCATGGGTATATGGGCTTGTTTTGTTGGCAGGTTTTTCTCAAAAATTCATGAAGTGAGTTGTCACTTCAAAGACAGAAGCTCACACTATTTGATGCCAATGATGAAATTCAAGCTCCCAGGGGAATACTGTAAATTTGGAAAACCTGTATCTGTCATTGTGAACTTGGCAGCTTCCTAAACCTTACAGACTTGTCTTACGAAAGCAGCAGAGAAGTTAAAAACAAAGCGATTTTGGATTCATATACCCAAATGTGTCAAATTTTTTAAAATCTGCACAGCCAAGTAAATAAACATCCTATAAATGAACAATATATGATATTATAAAATGATTCATGATTAAGTGATACTCCCAATGTGTAAGATAGGTTATTGAATTTTAAGGAAACAATATATGGAAAAATTGCTATGCACACATATCACACATTACAGTTAACCTTTGAAAAGGCATCTCTAGCTAAGTATTGGTGTAATATTAAAGAATATTCATAGTTCTCTGTAAAGTCAGTTAAAACATCCCTCCTTTTTCCAAATAAAATTATGAGGTCTGATTTTCCTCATACATATCAAACCAAACTCGTATTGACACAGCTTCGGTGCAGAAACAAATAACTGAATATAGTTACATTCTATTAAAAAGGGTATGAAAGAGATTTGCAAAACTTGTCAAAACCACTCTTTTTTCAGCAATTGCTTTCATTTTGTCAAAAACTACTTTTATAAAATGATATTGATATTAACATGATATACTTTGCTACTATTTTTTTGAATGAATTATTAGGTGAATAGGTTAGCACTTATTTAGCAATTCAATATCAAAGTTTAAAATGGTTAATATTAATAGACACTACCTTATAAATGAAAGCTTTTTGGGATACTCAATAACTTTTAAGAGTATAAGGAGTACTGAAATCATAAATGTTAATAATTATTTATCTATATGATTGTATTTATATCAATTTTATATGAAATATTGCCTTTTTAAAAACATAAGCATAGACAAATACATTAAAATCAAGCAATGCTAAAAATAATAGAATGACATAATGTAAAAAATGAAAAAAATATTACAGTTTAGGTGAGGAACTTTGTCTCTTCCTAGTGTTAATTTAATAAAACAATTATCCCAGTCTCACTTGAAATTATTTTTAGATTAGTTCCATGCTTTCTCAGAATAAAAATATACTCCTCCAAGAAAAACTCTTTAACATGAGTCCCCTATTTATGTGTTCTGTATCATTTCCCTTTCAAGTTAAATTACCTATTATTTTTAAACACATTATTTAAGGAAAAAAAAAATTACTTCACCACTATCGGAGACTCTCTATTTAGAGTGGCAATTATTCTCAATTTGTTTAGATTAAAATTTGTTGCTTATCTCTATATATATCCAACTCAAACCCAGATTATGTGTATCTCAAATTCAGATGCCATGTACTACCTTCATAAAATGAGAATGAATATTTGGCTTTCTTATACATGAGTATATTTTTCTATCACACTCAAGGCTTATATCATAATTATAATCTAATATTCACTTTCATAATTTACAACTAAAATTAATTTAACCACAGATTCAGTTATAGTCACTTTTCATGATGTGAATGCGGGTTTCTGCCTGTATAAAACTCTGCCAGGGCTGTAAAGGCCTCACAAGGGACATGCATGGCCTCACAAAGAACATGAAAAATGACTGATTACTCCCCCTCTTGTCCTTTCCACCTGTGTCATTCCGCATTCCAGCCACTCCCTGAAACTTCCTGAAATGTATTGTTCCTTTCTTGTAAGTTTCCTAAAGTTTCTATAGTATCTCCGAAGACTGCTTCACAAGGACTTCGCTTGCCAAGCAGGATGTGGTTTTCTGGCTTAAATACTGCTCTCTCCCCTGGTTTGGTGCTGACCTGATCCTACCCTGCGTGGAGGCTCTCAGTCAGTCGCTGGCCAGCTAATAAAGGCCCATTCTAAAATCTCAATTGGCGATCCGTGCATTTTGGTGTTTTTCGGTTGGTACCTTGGTTTGGTTCTGAGTCCAGAACAAGGGCCATCACGGCGGATATGGAGCATGGCGCTTGAGCCCCAAAATAACAACCTGTCCCTGCAAGCCTAACTTCCATGCTCTTCCTCTAGACCCAAAATAAACTTCCGTTTGCTTTCTGCGCCTGCGCCAACAGTCCTCCAATCCTTTCCAGACACAGCTGGTCGCCTGCCCATATTAACTTCACCCCTACTCTAACCTAATAAAACCTTGTTCCTGACCTCTCTCCTGTGAGGGTCTCTGTAGTCGTAGCAGTCCTCCAGCGCAGGCAATAGAGGCTTGTTTTACCTAATCTGTCTCGTGCTATACCTGGTGCCAAAACTAACAGTGTACAGCACATTAATTTTCTTATGTAATATTGGTCTCTTTTGTTTTTTTCTTATCACAGCTCAGTTTCACAGATGGCATAATACCTATTTATCCTCTCAAGATAACTAAGAACTCCCTATAGGTATGAACCCTAATGTGTGAACTTTATTGGGTTAAAATGCCTAGTAGATTAGTAAAGAATGCTTTTGGGTGTGTCGTGGAGCAGTGACCATTGGTATTGTATATGGTCTCTGAAGTCGAGCTCTCTGGTCTTGTTTTCCGGCTCTTCATCCTGCCATCTTGAAATGAGCACTTTTACCCCACCGCGTTTTTCTATGAGCTCTCACCTTGGAATCAATCGATCAGTCACAGAAGAAGTACCTCAAATTGTGAGCCAAACTTAATCTTACTTTCTTAGATTTTGGGTGTTTGGTCCTGTGTCTCTGTGACTAATATCCTCAAACTCAATTTGTTTTTCATCTTACAGCTACCTTGTCCAGAAATTTCCATCTCTTTTAGTGTAAACATGTACATGTCTCAGAATGAAATCTTTCTTCAGAATACTAGAGAGTACTTTCTTATCTTCTGGATATATTCTATGTGTTGCCTCAACTTTTTTTTTTCTTCCCTGTATTGGGGATGGAACTCATGACCTTGAGCTTGCCGGGCAGGTGCTGTGCCACTGAGCTAAATCCCCAACCCTGCCTCAACTTTTATACTCCATTATTTTGGATGATGCAAAAGTGTTCTGACAGGGTAAATTACAAAATAAAAATTGTATCTTGACACTTGCAAAGATACTTTGATTAGAACATAGAGTGAGGTTGGAAATAACTCTTGCTAAACAGATGTCGAGATTTCAATGTTACCATTGAAACCAATAATTTTTCAGGGGCTGGGGATTTAGCTCAGCAGCACAGAGCCTGCCTGGCAATTGCGAGGTCGTGAATTCGATTACCGGGAAATAAACAAAAGGTTTTCAATATTTCCAAATGTTACTACTGAAACCAATAGAGTAAGATTTTCCTGATGTTTGATCTGAGCAATGTGGCCCTGTAGCTCAGGAAATCTTTGCAAGATTTTCCTTTGCAATAGTTTTGGTCTGATTTTTCACATAATGTGTCATTCATTAAAAAAAAAAAAACAAATGCTAGAGTAGTATTTTCCTTCTTTGGCATATAAGTCTAGACTATGGGCTTAGGCATAGCTTAGCCTGATTTCCCTGGCATGAGGAAAGAAAAATGTACCAACAATTTAATTTTCAGATTCTCCAAATATTTCTATTCCATTTTCCCCTCAAAACATGGTTTGTTTCACTATGTCTGCAATGATAAATACATCTTTCGCTGGGCTCTTTCAGGACCATTTCTTTAACTTCAAGGAATTTCTTTTACAGTTTCATTTAAAACCTCCTGTAACTTTTTCAGTTTTGATTCTCAAGCTTCAATTCCTTAACTGTTGGAAATTTAGAACAGACCCTTTAATTTTCTTAAATGTTATTTCCTATTTTCATCACATTTGCTTTTCTTCTTTGAAATTTATTGTCTTTTCTTATAATACTACTTAGTACACCAAACTGCACAAATCATAAATTCATAGATAAGTGGACTGTTTTAATTTGATTAGATATATATAAATTTAAATTTGATAGTACATAATCTAGCAATATACATGAACAATAATTACAAGCTCTGGGTTCAAACATCCAGAGTGCTGTTTTAGAAGCATGTCAACTAAAAGTCCCAAATAAAGTTAAATAGGTAAATTGGTAATTTCTACATAGTCCCTGTCATCCCAGAGATATTTGTCACATGGCCAGAGTCAGTTAGAGTTTTGTCAACTAACTGTTGAAGATTTAATTTCAGAGTTAGGTGGATGTTTGTGTGTTTGTATATGAATTTGATGACTTGGAAAGAAAAAAAAGGAACATTTTTAGCCGCCCAAAAATGTTGGAAACCTAATTTATCTTCAAAATGTGCTAGTTTACTTGCCTGTAGTAGATTGACCTTTAACCTGTACTTAAACCAATTGAACATATTTTTATTGCCTACAATTTGAAATCAAAACTAAGTATTTGTTGGTATTACTTTTAGTTTTTCACTAATGTTTTTGAACATTCATATATATATCTAGCATTGGTAGCAATTATTTTAATATTAATGATAATCTGTGCATAATTAAATGGAAAGTTATTAGAAACAAAATGTAAATATAATGTAAATATAATGTAAATATATGTAATGTACATACATGTAAATATATGTTATGTAAATATATGTAAATAAATATAATATAAATATAATTTTTTCATAGGAGTGCAAGTATCTCCTACAATTCAAATTAGTATGTAAGAAAAACAAATTGCATAGTCTAGAAACTTAATTACTTATTTTCCATAGTCTGATATTAAAACTAAGTATAGCTTCATTGCAGTTTATTCTTGTAAAGAAAAATGTCATACCATTCAAAAAACTATAAAACTTAGCTTTGGCATTAGAGTTTTTTTTATTCCAAGTTGTTTTTTCCTGTGTTAATCCATTAGAAGTGCCATAACAATATACTATATACTTGGTAGACTAAAACAATGGAAACATTTTTTATGGGTATAGATGCTGGGAATTTCAAGATCAAGCCTCCAATAAATTTGGTGATTACTGAGGATCTCCTTTAATCATTGTAGACATTTGATTCCCTTCATTTTTCTCATGTGTCTCAAGAATTGATAAATCTTTCTGGAACCTCATTTGTAAGGGCATTAATCTTATCATGAGTGTTCTGTTCTCTATCCTGATGACTTAGTCAATTCCTAAAGTTTCCATTTTAATTGCCATTACCTCGGAGGATGGATTTTACCATACTCAGTTTTGGAGAAACACAAATATTTAATTTGTATCACTCTGCCTCTGCCTTATGTATTAGTCAAATTTTCCCCAATGAGACCAAATACTCAACAAAAACAATTTAAATAGAAAAGTTTTACTTTGGTTTATGGCTTCAGAAGTTTTAATCCATCCTTTCCTGGCTCCAAGGAAGTCACATCATGGCAGACAGGTACGGTAGAGGAAATCTGTTCACTCTATGTGAGCCAGGAATCAGAGAAAGGGAAAAGACCAGAGAAAAAGAGAATAGTGACCAGATATGATGACTATGATCTTGCTTCTACGATCCATCCAGAAGCACCCAAAAGGAGTCTCCTAGGGAGCTTTTAAGCCAAGTTGTCAATCAAGGTTGACCATTTTAATTCTCAAAATGTATATTCTTCTCAGATGCAAAATATATTCATCCCAACCCCAGTATCCTAAAACTCTTAAGTCATTTCAGAACCTGTAATGTCCAATGTCAGAGTCACCTTTATCATCTACATCAATACATCTGAGAGTTGAGATGGGATGAATTGTTCCTGAGTCAAATTTCATTCCAGACCTGTTAACGTGAAATCACACAAGTAATGTACTTCCAAAATACAATTACAGGGTGTTATAGAAGAGACATTACCTTTCTAAATGAGAGGAGTAGGAAAGAAGAAGACAGTGACCATCCTGAGCAATCACAAAACTTAGTCTTTTGGTCTCAATGCATTACCTTCCAGACCTACTTGAGTAAATTTTCAAACTTGGAGACACACAGATACTAGGTGGGAGCTAAACATTTAAGTCTACCTGACAGGCGAGAGATGCTTAAATCTCTAGAAGTACTGCCCATATCACACTGCAACTCTCCTATATGGGAATCACACATAAGCACTGAAGGACCAATATTTAGAAGGCAATAGAATATGTCACATGTCCCAATAGTAAACAGATGAAAAAATTCCTTTCTTGATTTTATGCTAATTGTAACTATTTTAGTGAAACAAACTGTATTACTTCTTTCCCAAATATCTTTTCCCAGTATCTATCTATCTATCTATCTATCTATCTATATGTCTATCAATCTATCTGCCTATCCATCTATCTATCAGCTATCTATCCTCTATCTATAATGTATCATCGCTGCATTTTAAAACCATCACCTTTTTTGCAAATATCTGTAAAGATGAACTTTTACATACACTTAGGAAGGGATATCTATTTTCATAAGATATGTTTATTTGCATAGAAACAGACAGGGCTAGATTACGCTCTTTAACTAAAAAGGTAGTGATACTGATTTTTTTTTTATCATTAAGTTTTTCAACACAATTTTCTTGGAATATTTTATTTTTCACCTTCTTGCAAGAACATCAAAAATTAAATCTTACAAAAACAACAATCAAACAAATTTTACAATCTAAGAAAAGATGATGATTGAATTAAAGAATAGAAAATATAAGGATTTTTGGTTTGAGGGTTATTTAATGACTTGTTAAATAATGCCAAACTAATACTTGTAGAAAGGCCTTGATATATTAGCAGATAGTTTGATAAAGGCAAATTATAAAGTGAAATCTCTTACCTCAGTATTTTCTATCATAGCTGCAAAGATTTGTGTTTCCAGAAGAAGTAATCATCCCTGACTTTGATACAATTGTGACTCAGAAAAAAATGATTTGGCATAAAATCAATGGTTCTAGATACAAATACAATTTCAACTGTATTTGTATCTAAAACCATTTCAAAACATATCAATAATTTAGGGGATTGCAGTAATCTCCACTAAGCAATTGGAAAACTGCAGGTCATTTCATTTTACATGAAAAAGACTGGAATTATCCTCTCAGAAGCATATCTCTTTAGGCCCTTAGACATAGTATTTCAAACTTCACACAGTGGTGGTTAGGTAGAAATACATAGGCATTCAGACAGGGTCAGTCCCTCAAGGAAGTCAGTGCAAATATGAGAATGCATGAATACTGTGATTGAGGTGCTCTGAAGAAAGCAGGTTTGCAATTAAAGTCACAATGATCAGACCTGCCTACTTCCCTAAAGAGTGAAAGGAAATGAGATTATACTGCAGTTGGTACCACCCAGTCTGTTAAATTCAGATAGCATCATACACCCAGATATGTAACCTGAAAGCTAGACTCATCCCTTCCACAAAATGTTTCTATTGTAGAACTCAGAGATAAACCAAGGTTAATAATATCAATCATATGCCCTTTCCATGAGGCCCTCTTCCCTATTATACCAATGCTGGCTAAGCAACTATACATGTAATTGTATTAGTTGGTTATAGTTTGTCCCATGTTGTACCCCTTTCATAATTTTGTACCCACCTCATTTTCCTCTATAAAGCATTCTTGGAGAAATGACCTTGGTGGCTACTCTTTCAGGACTCCTCTTCTCTCTCAGGAGCTATTCTTATTCTCCAACAAAATTTTCATATTCTTACCCTCCTTTGTCCTTTGAAATTAATGTTTTGATTTCAAGGTACATGAGCTGGGCACATCTGAGATCTAGCAGATTGAGAGTTATACTTCTCCTTTATCAGTATCACTTGGAAAAATGCAGTGAATCTCAGAGAAAAAGAAAACTTTACCAGGTAAACTCCACAGAAGCCTTCTCTGCATTCCTAACTTATGCTTTTATTTTTGAAAAGATTCCTAGCATGAAATACACTTCTATCATTTTTTCCACTTTGCAGGGTCATTACTATGCAAGTCTGGTCCCAGTGAGCTCCAAAACCTCAGGAAAAACTAACGAAAGATTATATTAGCTGTGCAAATCTGACTTTAGTGGACCATGTGGACAAAAATTTGCCTTCCCCAAGGAGCAGAAGGTCACCAGGGATTGACTTCATGGAAGTATTATCTGTAAATAGCTTAGGGGATCAAGACTGAGGATGTGAGTTGCAGAGAAGGACGTTATTGATAACTCAGGAGGCCAAGTCTTATGCTTTGGGGCTCTGAAATGAAGGTTTCAGTAGGGAAAGCTCTGAGAATGCAATTTTCTTTGGATTTTCCCGAAGGGCAGATTGGGCTGCTGCTTTGAGTTTCAGGGCACTTTTACATATGTAGCTTTAGTCCAGCTAATTTTCAGCACATGAATAAAATATTTCAAATTTCAACTTTTGTGGATTATCAAAATCAATCTTAGAACTAATTTGCCATTACTTAGGGGTAACATAAAGTTTAATTTTATGCTATTTAATATATTTAATAACTCAAGAGAAGAAAAGGAAGGCACAGTCAAGGAAAAGATATTAAAAATTTACAACAGAAGAAATTTATAGGTTTTCCACTGAAGAGTCATTTCATCCATTAAGGCAGCATGAATATTTTCCTTGTATATTTCTTCTAATGAATGAAAATTCATTTTTCAAAAAATTAAAATGATTATATCATGGCTATTCTTTATCTCTATAATAAAACTTTATATCCACAAAAATAGAGTCTATATTCTATGTGTAACTTAACTCACAAGTATTTTTAACAAAAATAAATATCTTGGCCTAGGGAAACAAATTAAAAAATTAAACTTTGCTGAAGTTATTGTATTCCCAATCTCCATACCTCTCTGTGGTGCTGTAATGTCCCTATTCCGTTTTATCCTTTACTTTGTTTATTTACAATTTCAAGGGGCTGGGGATTTAGCTCAGCGGCACAACACCTGCTTGGCAAGCGCAAGGTTGTGAGTTTGATTCCCGGTACCGGAAAAAAACCAAAAGCAAAAAAAAAAAAAAAAACCAATTTCATTATGTTTTGCTTTCCCTAAAGAGTATATCATCATCATCTTCATCATCTCTGATTTTCTTAAAACACTGATGTGATTTTCTATGTACTATTTTTTCCAATAGTTAAATATTTCCTCATCTTGACGTGTCTCTTTTGTAGTCAATCAGTGCAATTTGACTGCTTCTGGTCAAGGCTAAGCTGTGTGTCCCGCTCAGAACTGAATGGAGGAGAGCAGGTTGTGAGTTTGTTCTTGTGTCGGTAATAGAGACTACATTTTTGATAGTTAAAGGTAGAAATTAGAAATAACTGGATATCTGAGTCAGTATATTCAGGAAAATTATTCTGGTCTGTCACTTGATTTGAATAAGGCTCTATATAAGAAATGAACTTTTGTTTTCTTAAATAATTTCATTCTTTCGGGGAAATTTATTTTCATTGTCTTTTCTCTCTTGTGTAAATATTATGATAAATTTTTCTGATATTTATTTCTTCATCATAAATATTTCTTCTTACTATCTTTTTATATAGATGATATACTTTCTATCCACTCCCTTTTTCTGCTTGACTTTGTCCTGTTATTGTAACAGTGCTACTATTAACTGCCTATAATGTCAGCTGTTACACTTGAAAATTTGAAAGTGTACTGATGGAGTGCAGTTCATAGAAATGTTCGGTACCATGACATAGCACCTAGTATATGTCAAAGGGTTATACCAATACACCTTTGTGCATAAATGTTACATTTTTTCTCCTAAATCTTATCAAAAATGAAATTGATAGAAGTTCTAATGCAGTAGATGTAAGATAGTATCTCATTATGACTTTAATTTTCACTGTTTGCATTAAAGAGGTTGAATATGTTTTGGGATGTTCACTTATATTCAGTTAGACCCATATCATAGTTCTTTCAAAAACTCACTTTTTATTTTTCTAATGATTTTGTTTCTTACTGATTTTTAAAAGACTTCATAATTAAAAGGCTTCATGTATTCTGAATAGCAAGCCTTTCTTACCTGTATATTCGACAATTCTCCTCTTCTAATTTATGGCTTTTTTATTCACTATTTTTTTTTAATTTGATCAAAATGTCTTAAGTTTAGAATGGTTAAATACATAGTGCCTTTGTAGTTTGATTTTATAAAATACTATCTTATTCATTCATAAAAATATTCTGCTCTATATCATTCTGAATGTTTTGGCGCTTTGCTTTGCATTGCATAAAATTAAAAATATATATAATTGTTTGCTCATATTAATTTTGGTCAAAAGTGTGAATCGATGTTCAATTATTCTTATATGATAATTGATTTTTTCACTGTTTTTTTACTGTAGTATTCACCATTCTGCACTTAGCTTAAATGCAACATGTCACATATACTTTTTCATAAATGTATATTTTTCTTGATCCTTTACATTGGCCTGGTAATATTTCCATGATTCATCTACCAAACTTCTTAAAAATTATAGTTTGATAAAATTTCTGGACATATAACAGAGAAAATTCATTCATTTAGTTCTTGTTATTCAAAGAATCTTTAAGCAAGTCTTAAATCTTACTCTTTCTTCTTAAGTAACTTTTTTTTTTTTTTTTTGGTTTTTCTCCGGTACCGGGAACTCTTCTTAAGTACCTTTAGAATCAGATTTTTATAATCCAAAGAAAATAATAATTGATTAATTTGGGATAGCATTAAATTTATTATTCAGTTCTTAGAAATGTTTTGGGGTGAGAGTTTTATACTATTCTAGGCACTCTTTTATGTTGATATAATAAATGGTATTTTAAATTATAATTTCTAGAGTTTTTTTTACTTATTTTAGCACATATTTGAAGTAAAATAATTACATTCACTGTAGGGAATTGGTAAATGTACAACGTTTAAATTCCATTCTTTTTTCCTACCTCCTTCAACCCTTCCTATTTTTTCCAGAATGTGATTCATTTATCTTATAAGATCTTATGCAAATAATTTTCACTTTACAGATTGAAAACAAATTGTATTTTATAATTCCTTTATGCTGTTGCATACAGGAAGGATTATTTTATGCTGTTGTATAGATGTATGATTACTTTAATATCTATCTATATAAACTTTGAAAATTCTTACTAATAACTTCTTACTAATATTTTGCAGTAATACAGCTAATTTCTAAAATTTATCTATTCAAAATTGTAGTCCCTCAGATGTGAATAAGTGTAGTTAATATTCAGAGAAGGGATTTGAATTCTAAAAACGTTGAGCATTTTGATCAATATCATCTATTTCATGTTCTAGGTGGACAAGATCTGGTTTTTCAGTGAGCCAGCTAATGGTATTTAAGCTTGCAGAAAGATCAGTGTGAAGGGTGACCTTTTGCAAATTCCCAAGATTCTGGAATGTTTCAGATAGTGTCGTACATAATTAGTTAATTAAAGTAGTACTCTCCAATATCTTTTTCATTTTTATTTTGGAATAAATTATATCCATGAAAGAGCTATAAAGAGTGTGCATTGCTCCTAAACAAGGCTCACCATGCTTCATTCCCATAATTATTTCATACCTCACGATGGCACATTAGTCAAAACTGTGAAATTTACTTAACTATAAAAATCACTTAACTATAAACTTTATTCATTTCTAAACTCCTGTCTTTTTTTTTTTTTTTGATCCAGCATAGGTCCAGTATAATGTGGTATTTAGTTATCTCCTCAAAACCCTGAGGTCTGTGCTATTTTTATTTTGAATGCAAACTGTTGTGTCCAACATATGTGATTACATCATCAGCTAGAGTTTATGTGAATAATCCTCAGGTATTTCTGTATCTATTTTTCATGTTCTGGTCATTTGCTTTATCGCTATAGTAAAAGACAAAATATGTTGTTAAGGAATATAAAGCAATTAAGCTTTTTAAATTTATTTTAAAAATAAAAGGAGGAAAACATATTAACAAAAACTTCCTTTTACAAAATAGCATAAGAAAAATACAAACAATACAGCATTACAGACAAAGTTGTAGGAAATTATCAATGGTTGTTGTATTAGGTATTGCTATCTTCCAAGTGGTTTCTCAGGGAAACAAATAGAGACATGCAATATTGATCAAACAAGCAATCATTAACTGTTACTTTCAGTAAAGCAATAGAAGACAGTAGTACAATGATGTTAGCTATCCTGTACACACATACATACATAATTTCCCTTGCTTTCACTACTCTTGCCAAACCCCAGTTGCCCTTTTCTTTTGAGCATTTTCCTTTCATTTCACAATGTCTATTGTACCTCCTAGTTTGCTCTTTCATGTTCTTACACTAGTGAGACAATAAATTGCTTACACATGCAGGTCTGATTTATCTCACTTATGAGTATCATCTCTAGTTGTGACCATTAACCTATAAAAGCCTCGAGTTTATCTTTCTTTATAGCTGAGTAATATTCCATTGTATAAAAGCACCAAAATGTTTTTATGAAGTCATCTGTGGATGGACATTTGGGTTGCTTCCACAATTTAACAATTACAAATTGCACTGCTATTAACATGGGTGCACATATATCACTGTGATATGATGTTTTCAGATCTTCTGGAAAAATACCCAAAAGAAGAATAGGTGGCTTGAATGGGAACTCTAGACCAAGTTTGGTGAGGAATCTCCAAACTGACTTCCACAGTGGTTTCACCAGTCTGCATTCCCACCAGCAGTAGAGAAGAGTTCCTATATCTCCACAGCCTCACCAGCATTTGTTATTGGTTGACTTCTTAACGCTAGCCATTCTTACTGGGATAAGGTGGAATCTCAGTGTTGTTTTAACTTGCATTTCTCGAATGACTAATGATGTTGAACACTTTCTCATGTGTTCTCGTGTGTTTCCCATGTTGATTTCCATTTGTATTTCTTTACATGAGAAGTGTGTATTCATCTCAGCTACCAATTTTTGGATTGGGTCTTTGAATTTTGGGAGTTGATGTTTTTTAATTCTTTATATGTTCTAGATAGAAGACCTTTGCCTGAGGGACAGTCAGCTAAAATTTTTTCCCAATCTGGATTTTCTTTTGACTCTGCTGGCAATTTCTTTAGATGTGCAGAAACTTTTCAATAGGATGAGATGCCAGTGGTTGAGTCTTTGAAGTATTTCACATTCAGTTTGGTTTTTGTTCATGAACTCTCTGCCTACCCCTGTGTCTTCAAGGTTTTTACCATCTTTCTCTTCTAATAGATTTAGTGTTTCTGTTTTGATATTGAGATCTGTGATCCATTTTGACTTGAGTTTGGTGCATGGTGATAGACTAGGGTCTATTTTCAGTCTTTGGCGGGTGGCATTCAATTTTTCCAGCACCATTTATTAAAGAGGCTATTGTTCTTCTCGTGAGTTTGTTTGGCCCCTTTATCAAAGATTAGGTGGCTAAGTATGTTTGTGTTTGTGTTTTTGTCTGTGTCTTCCAGTCTGTTCCATTGATCTTCTGGTGTTTTTTTGGCAGTACCATGTTGATTATATTACAAGAGCTTTGTAGTATAATTTCAGGCCAGGGCTTATAATTTTACCTGACTTGTCCTTGTTGCCCAGGATTTCTTTTGCTATTCTGGGTCTTTTCTGGTTCCAGATGAATTTAAGGAAATGTTTTCTCTAGATCTGTGAAGTTTGCTAATGGTAGTTTAATGTGATTTGCAATAAATCTGTAGAACAATTTTGGTAGTTTGGGTATTTTCACAATGTTGGTTCTTCCTATCCATGAGCAAGGAATATTTTTCCATTTACTAAAATCCTCTTCAATCTCTTTTTTACAGAGTACTGTTGTTTTTGTTGAATAGATCACTTACTTCTTTTGTTAAATTGATTCCTACATATTTCAGTTTCTTGGATGAAAGTTATGGTTTCCTTAATTTCTCTCTCAGTCTGTTTATTGTTCGTGTACAGGAATGCTATTGATTTTTGGGTGTTGACTTTGTATCCAGATACACTGCTGAATTTGTTGATTAATTCAAGGAGTCTTGTAGAGTTTTTGGAGTAGTCCATGTAAAGTGCCATGTCATCTGAAAATAGTAATAGTTTTACTTCTTGTTTTCCTATCCTTATTCTTTTTATTATTCTCTCTTGTCTAACTGCTCTGGCTAATACTTCCAGAACTATGGTGAACAGAAATGGTGACAAGGGACATCCTTGTCTTGTTCCCAATTTTAAAGTAAAAGCTTTCAGTTTTTGTGTATTTAGTATGATGTTGGCTGTTGGTTTGTCATAGACGGCTTTGAGCAGATTGAGGTAAAGACTATGTATTCCTATTTTCTGTAGAGTTTTTATCAAGAATTCATGTTGGACTTTGTCGAAAGCTTTTTCTGCATCTATTGAGATGATCATGTGGTTTTTGTCTTTGGCTCTATTGATATGGTGTATAATATTTATTGATTTGCAATTATTGAACCATCCCTGCATTCCTGGAATGAATCTGACTTGGTCATGGTGTATGATTTTCTTGATGATTTCCTGCATTCCATTTGCTAGTATTTTATTGAGTATCTTTACATCTATATTCATTAGGGAGATTGGTCTGTAGTTCTCTTTCTTGGTTGGGTCTTTCTCTGGTTTTGGTATCAGTATGATGCTTGCCTCCAGAAATGAATTAGGGAGAATTGCTTCTTTTTCAATTTCATTGAAGAGTTTGAGGAGTGTTATTAAATTTTCTCTGAATTTCTTGTAAAATTCTGCTGGGAATCCATCTGGGCCTGGGCTTTTGTTCGTCAGTAAGTTTTTAATCACACTTTCAATCTTTAATTGATATTGGGTTGTTCAGGATTTTTAAATCTTCTTGACACAGCCTTGGTAATTTATACATATCTAGGAATCTGACCATTTCTTCTGAATATTTTTCCTATGGGACTAAAGATTTTTGTAGTAGGTATGAATGATCTTCTGAATTTCTTCAGAATCTATAGTAATTTCATCCTTTTCATTCCTTGTTGCATGAATTTGAGTTCTTTCATTTTTTGATAAGGTTGGCTAGCGGTTTACCAATTTTATTTATTCTTTCAAAGAACCAACTCTTTGAGTCATTTATTTCTTGTAGGGTTTTCTTCATCCCAATTGCATTAATTTTCTGCCCTAATCTTTAAAATTTCCTCCCTTCTTTGGGCTTTGGGCTTGACTGCTTCTTCTTTTTCTAAAAGTTTGAGATACAGCATTAGGCTATTTATTTGTTCTCTTTCTGTTTCTGTTTTCTGTTCTCTTTCACCACCATAAATTTCCCTCTGAGGACTGCCTTCATTGCATCCCACAGTTTCTGTTAAATTGTATCTATATTTTCATTTGTTGTAGGTATTTTTTAATTTCTTGTTTAATTTTCTCTGTGACCCATTGGTTGTTCAGTAGGTTGTTGTTTAATTTCCAAGTGTTTATGGAGTTTTTGGAGTTCCTTTTGTCATTAATTTCCAATTTCATTGCACTAGAATGTGGGCTATTTTAGAGAAAGTCCCAAATGCAGCTGAGAAAAATGTTTATTCTGATATCGTGTTGTGGAACACTCTGTATGCATCTAGTAAGTCTATTTTTTGACAGATTTGGTTCAGATCTGTTATTTCTTTGCTGATTTTTTGTCCAATTGACCTATCTCTTTGGGTCAAAGAGGTGTTGAGGTCCCCTATTACAATAGTGTTATTAATTACATGGGTTTCCATTTCAGTTAAGATTTGTCTTATATAGTTTGGTGCTCCTATATTTGGTACATACATGTCTATGATTGTTATCTCTTCCTCTTGCAGTTTTCCCCTGACTAGTATGTAGTGACCTTCTTTATCTCTTTTTATTGTTGTTGGTTTGAAGTTTACATTGTCTGCAAACATCATAGCTACACCTGCTTTTTTCTGGGTTGCTGTTGCATGAAGGATTGTTTTCCATCTTTTGATTTTCAGTCTATGGATTTTCTTTGGAGTAAAATGTGTTTCCTATATACAGCATATCTTTGGAGTTTGCTTTTTAATCCACTCTGCCAGTCTGTTTCATTTGACTGGTGAATTGAGGCCATTTACATTTATGGTTATAACAGATATGTGTTGACTTATCATTGTCATGTTATTTACTTGCTGTTGGTTTCCTACTTTTTCTACCTGTTTAATTGCTTGCTCTGCTTGAGAGTTCCTTTCTATTGCAGTTCTTGAAATTGTGGTCATTTTTTTCCTCTGTCTAGAATATCTTTTAATATTCTTTGCAATGATGGTTTGGAACTCATGAAGTTCTTCTATTGTTCTTTGTAATGGAAATATTTTATTTCTCCATTGAATTTGAAGGATATTTTGGCAGGGTACATCAGTCTTGTTTGGAAGTTGTTTTGTCTCAGGACCTGTAATACTTCACTCCAAGCTCTTCTCGATTGGATGATTTGGGCTGAGAAGTCTGCCATGATTCTGATGGGTTTTCTTTTATAGGTAGTCTGTTTCTTTTCTCTAGCAACTTCTACTATTCTGTTCTTTTGCTGAAGATCTGGGATTTTGACTATTATATGTCTGGGAATATTTTTATTTTGGTTATGGTTAGTTGGAGTTCTATATGCCTCATTTACCTGCATATCAGGTTCTGTTTCCATGCTTGGGAAATTTCTTGCTATTATTTCTGCAAATATTCTTTTTATGTCAGTTGTGTTGCCTACTGCTGTTTTACTGACTCCTATTAGTCGTACATTATTCCTTTTGCCTCATCTTGCAGCAGTTGAATTGATTTTTTGTGGTTTCTTGTTCATTTTAAGAGATCCTTTCTTTCATGATCAATAGCTGCCATGCTGTTTTCAAAATCTGAAATTCTATCTTCGGCTTCATTCAAGTAGTTTTGTCATCTTTCTATGGCAGCTTTGATTTTGTGGATGTCTCTTTGAATCTGGATCATGTGTTTGAAGTTATTCCTATATTTTTCATTTAACATTTCTGTCCATTGCCTATGTTTATCTATTTTTTTTATATTTCTTCTTTAGATGGGCTGAGCAGTTCTTTCATTATTATTATCAATCCATTTTTTGCCTGAGAGATTATTTCTGATCTGATCTCTTCTATGGTCTGATGGAGCTGTTTCTTTACTTCCATTGCAATAATTTCAGCAATTTCAGGAGTGTGTTTACCAAGTTTTATGTCAATGTCTCCTGAACTTGTTCTGAGTGGGGTGGAGTTCTGTGATGGTGTTTTAGTCTTTATCTTGTCATGTTTGCTACTGGATACAGACCACTCAATCTCCCTCTTCCCTGGCAGCTCAGCAAAGGTCATTATTGTCCCTAGTTTTCTTGGTGATGAGGCTTGCCCCTCAGTGTCTGCTGAGATACGCTGCCTATTCTGTGGTTTTCCAGAAGATGTTGAAGTGTATGTAGTTCTCCCATGTCTCTGATGTGAACCATCATGTCAGCTGATGGTAGTCCATCTGATCCAGTGTCCCTTCGCAGCTCAGGGCATGTATATGAGCCAGAATCAGGTTGCACTTGAGGCATAATCCTGGACCAGTGATCCTGTGTCCCCAGGCAGTTTAGGGTACAGGCAAATCCCAGACAGGAACTGCAGGGTCAACAGTTTGTGAACCACCTGATTCTGTTTCCAGGCAGCTCAGAATATGCACAGAAGCTAGACATGGGCTGCACTGGAGGTGATCATAGACCGTCCGTGTCTGTGACCTATAGGAGATCAGGGCGCAAGTAAAGCACAGACACAAACTGCAGTGCCAGCAGCTCGGGGACCACCTGCTCTGGTTCCTCACTTGGTGCAAGGCATGTGCAGGGGCATAGCAGTTCACCGGCCTTCTAGGTGAGTATCTCCTGTCTGCAGTAGGTGCATGGAGGGCGGACACTCAGACTGTAGTGGTGTGGAGTCATGGGTCACCTTCTCTGCCCCCAGGAAGCAGATGGGAAATGCCTGGTTCTCTCAGCGGCATTCAGCTGGGAACCATGATGTTACTGTGTCACAGCCCACCTGATTCTGAGTCTCCAGTCAGTTCAGGATGTGCACAGGAGCCAGACGCAGGCTGCACTGAGGGTGATCACAGACCACCTGTGTCTGTGACCTCCAGGAGGTCAGGGTGCAATAAAACCCAGACATGAACAACAGTGCCAGCAGCTCATGGAGCACCTACTCTGGCATCTCAATTGGTGCAAGGCACACACAGGGGGTGCCCACACCCAAACCCTGGTGATAGCAGTCCACAGGCTTTCTGATTAAGCATCTCCTGTCTGCACTGGATTAACCAAGGGCAGAGCAGTTAAGATTTTAAGCTGAAAATTATGTGACTTTAAGAGTTTATTTAAAGGCATACTCTCAAAACTAAAGTTCAAATAAAAAGAAAAGAAACATGATTTTTTTATTATTCCCTAAAATGCAAAAAAAATCAATCAAAACAGTGATTGACAGCAAATAAAATAGAGGAATACTTTATGTGAATAATCATCAGGCATTTTTGTATCTCTTTTTCCTGCTCTGGTCATCGACTACATAACTGTAATAAAAGTAGAATAATATATTGTTAAATAATTTAAATTAGTGAAAATTTAAATTGTAAATTATGTGAATTTAAGAGTTTAAATATACACTTTCTAAATACTTGAAAAGAAAAGGAAGAGAAAAGAAAACAGAGGATTTATTTCCCATTACTATGAAATATACAAAGCAATGGAATCATCTGAAACAATGAATCCAAGGAGAAAGGAATGGAGGAGAGTTACTCCTAAAACTCTATAATCTTTGGAGAAATTTTGAGATACACAGTGACTGCCATTTTAGGAGTGCATGTGTTAAGCACCTAATGAGATATTGAATTTATACTGGTTAGTACACAAACCGTTATATTGCAAGAAAATTTTGCCCCACCAGGAAAAACCAGTCCACAGCTTCTGAAATAATCAGCCCAGAGAGAAGATTTGGTCAGTACCCTCTTTCTCTATCCCACTGCCAACTCAAGACCAAAGAAAATCAACTGTGTTTCATAAATTAACAAGAAAGATGCCTTGTTGCAAATATGTCTCTCTCCAAGTTTCCTATCGAAGCACACTAGAAGCTTTCTCATCTCATCATCACTGGCACCATTACCATCATCATGATCTTATCTTCCTCCTCATCTCCATGCCTTTGAACCTCTGCCAAACACAAGTGTTAAGCACCAACTCACTCTGAATAAATAGCTTCTGCTTTCTCTCCTTTGGCTGGTCTTTGTTCATTTGAAAATTAGGATATGATGGGGAAAACCAAACCAAAAAATATTAAAAGACATATAAAGCATTATAATGATGGCATTTTCATCTTGTTTTAAGATGGTTTGAATTAAGTGGCTTTAAAAAAGCATCATAATGTTATCATCTCATTTTACATATATATTAATTACTTTTCTCTGGCAATCCTAAGCATAGTCAGATAGCTCAGTTTATCCGTTAACAAATACATGGAATTTACTCATGGATACAGGCTGTAAAGCATTCTTCAGCAATGGGAGCAAATGATGTCTGAAACCTTCCTTGCATCTTAATGTAGAGCCTTCTCATTCAGCTATCCAGAGGGTTGACTTTATCTAGTTCTGCAAAAAGGAAGTCTGTGCTAACTGTGCCTCTGCATGCCACCATCTTACCTTGTCACCTACAGTGGAAAAAAAAATCACGGTTGGAAACTCACATTCCAAGGTTGATTCATAAGAAGCAAATGTAGAAAAATATGACTAAATGTTCTTTGTATGTGACACTTTGAGTACAAGGAATGTATTATTTGTTACTGAAGGTAATAGTAAAGTGTCCAGTATCAAATGCCTACATGCTTGAGATCAAACTACTTTGAAAACTTTTTAATATTACTTGTGTCTTCATCTTCATAAAATAGCAGTGACCATTTGGGAAAGTCAGTAAAAACTGGTGTTCCATATTGTTCTCTATGCTATAGACCTCCCCTGGGGCATGATTGATTTGCTTAACCACATGTTGTTTACCTAATTTTTGAGCCAAATGATTAATGAGACTCTCATGGGTAATGACGTTTTGCCAAAATATTAGTCTTCAATTCAATATCACCTTTCTTCTTGGCAATACATTTAATTGTTAATATATGTTTAAAACATGTGGAATCAAATTCACATTACACTCACAGTTTATTGAAAATACTCAGATGGTCTTGTTGAATGGTACTGTTTTACATAGATTTTAATTTAAAATCTCTTTTAGAAGCATTTTACTGGACATGAGAGGTGCAGGACAAGAGTAACAGTAAATTTGGTCCTTCGGACTTGTGCTAATAAAATAAGCAACATGATATGTTCACCTAGATTCCTATTTTTTAAAAGAATGTAGAAAGTGAAAGTAATAAATTAATCTAATTAATGATATACTTGGATTCTTAAAACATTAACGTTTTAATGATCAACAACATATGATGAAATTTTTAGTGAAAAGAGAAATTAATACAATTTAAGTCTATTTTTTGATAACACATTTTTCACTAACCTGTTACCAATTCAAAAACCCTGAAATGTTTAGAAACTAAAGGCTCTCGTTGGAAGGTTTTGTGTTGTACAAGCTCTTTTGGCAGCAATAGCAGTCCTGTGTTGGCATAGGACTACTTACAACGATTTGATTAACTTTGTTTGACTGTTCAAACTTTATAAACATTATAAGAATGTCCTATTATACAGTGCTTACCTGGTGATCAAGAGTTTGTGAGTAAAAGTCATTTACAAATGTGCTAAAATTTAAAAAAAAATCTGCCTTTGGAAACACAATCAAAAGAGTTTGAAGAAGACTGTTGAAGAATTGTTTAAATGCCTCAGTGAAATAACTTGAGGGAACAGTTCAGGCTAAAAAATAATATCAAGGAACTTTTTTAGAGCCATAAAAGTTTTCTATTTTTCTTTATTTGTTTGTTGTGTTTTGTTTTTGTTTGTTCTTTCAAACAAAAACAGTACTGTGACTGAACTTAGGGATTTTGCACTAAAATGCATTTCTAGTTATTTTTACTTGGGTCACGCTAGGTTGCTCAGGCTGGGCTTGAGCTTATGAACCTCCTGCACCTTCCCAGCATTCTGGGATTACAGTCATGTGCCGCTGCACACTCCTAAGAAAGTAATTTTAAGACCATTGTTCCGTGAAGGGAGTCTGAAAGGAGCGGAGAGCTACCTAAGAACATGATTCTACTGTGAAACATGTCGGACTGCCACATCAGCTCTTCAGTAATTTGAAACTGCTTTCCATTTTGAGGCTAAGTGTAATGAAAATTATTTTAGAGAACATGTCTCTATAGTCACAGGAATACTAGAAAAAAGAAAAATGAAGCCACAACGTATGAAATAACATATTCATCCTTTTGTTTTTTATTTAAAGACCATCATATGGTTTTTATTTATATAAATTCATCAGTTGTTAACTTCTGGTAATCTTTTCCTTCTAATATCTCTGTGAATATATGGACATATATTTTCCAAAATAACTTCTACTTCAACTAGCTTCCAGGTATAAATCCTCATCTATGTAATATAAACAAATGCTAGAGTCCAGCGAGCAACATTGAGCTTTTAGTAAGTACTGAGCTGTACACTTAACATTGTGCAAAAAGGGCAGATCTCATGTTATCTGCTCTCACATCAACAAGAAAATGACAAAAATCCCTGCATAATAGATCTTCTCTGTGACTCATTGGCACTTAAAGCAACACATTAATTTTTCAGCCTTACTAAAGTGTAAATGACATTTCAAAATTCTTTTAATGGAACTATAAATGTAATTCAAAGTTCATACACTTAATTCACATATGATGTGCCCAGGGTTCAACCTCCAGCAGCAAAAGTATATGATAAATAGATAAATGAAAGATAGATAGATAAATAGATAAATAGATGATAGACAGATACATAGAATTCTGAATAGTTATGGCTTACAACTTGATGACTTAGTGTACATATATATTGTGAAATATTCATCACAATCTAGCTACATAACATATTCATTGTCTCACATACTTGCCAATTTCTTTTTAGTGTGTGTTTGTGGAAAAAAAAAACACATAAGATCTACCCTCTTGACAAATCTCAAATAAGCAGCACATTATCTTTAACTACACTTTCATTATTGAACATTAAGTCTCCAGATAAATTCTGGAGACTGGCATATGCAAAATTTTTTACCTTTGATCAGTATTTATCGTATATCACCTAGTAACCAAAGTTCTACTTTCTTCTATGAACTTTAGACTCCATTTATAGGTGAAGACTTGTGACACTTTTCTTCCTGTGCCTTTTTCACTTAATATAGTGTATTCCAGCTTCATTCATGGAATTGCAAATGAGATTTGTCATAATATTTAACCACAGAATAATATTTAGAAATGGCTTTGTTTTTTAAGGACTATTTAATGTATTTTAATATGTAGAAAATATTTACCTACTTCTTGATGACTTTTTATAAATTTTTAATATCTATTGATTTGTTAATTTAGAAAAGATATTTTTGCAATTCACACCTAGTGTATGACTAAGTTCTAACTTTAACAAGGCAGTTGCCTATCACCTATTAGTTATCAAAGATCAGGGGCATTGATACAAATCACCAGTAAAAATATTTTGAGTTGTAGGAACATATTAAGGATGAAACAACAGAAAAATGAATACAATGATATTTACAGGGAAAAACAGTATGGTGAATTGTATAAAGGTAATATTCAATTCAGTTATAGTTCAAACATGATACAACAAATATTGATTTTATTCAAACATGTGAGTGAATTTTATCTCAACTACTCAGAGAAGTAAAATCTGCGATACACATTTTATCCTAATAGAAAACTATCCGTGTAATAACTATGGTGGGCCAGCTGGTCTTAATTCTCAAGGCGAATGAAATGAAGTTCATAGCTGAATGTAATCTTGGCAAATAGGGTCTATTTGCAAGAGGTGGATTGCCGAAGCACACCTTTGAAAGGTGTACAGCTTTGGGGCAGTGTTGTCCTGTGACTGCTTCCTTCCTGCCATGCAATGAGCACAGACCCTTCTTCTCTTCCAGTAATGTTTCTTTTTTGAAGTCAGATGACCAGGAATTAAACTTCTGAAAACATGAGCCGAAATGAAAATCTTCTTTGTTGGTTCCAGCTATTTCACCTGTTCTAGCAACAGGAAAGCAATACTGAAAACTGATGTCAGACAATTGAATTATTCCTGTGACTATACATAAACATGTGGTTCAGAAGCTTCTGGAATTGTTTGTGGAAGGAGTTTGGAAAAGCTTTGATAAGTTGTCTACCACTGCCACTCCTCAAAAAAAATTAATAAATCCTATTTTGTAATTCATAATAATTGCTTGAGTAATAAAAGGCAATTTTATTCTTCCAGTTGCAAGCTGCATATCTAGTCTATAGCTTGAAAATGTCAATGACGAGTCATGCATTTATAAAACCCTAGGTTTTGAAGGTGACCGCTGTTCTTTTACTTGAGAACACTCAGTTATCTTCTTTGTATAATATGTTGCTAATAATGGAAATATATTTATCAAGAAATACACATTTATGTTGGGCATGGTGGTGTATGCCTGCAATCCCAGCTCTCAGGAAGCTGTGGCAGGGGATCGTTGTGAGTTCAAGGCCAGCCTGGACTACAAAGTGAGTTCAAGATCAGCCTGAATTGCATAGTGAGACCCTGTCTCAAAAAAAAAAAAAATACAAACAAAAGAATTTTTTTAAAAAGAAATATATATTTAAAGATTAGTTCCTCTGACTGCAGAAAACAAGGAAGAGCATTTTCAAGAGCTACACCACCCAAGGGCTTGCTGATAATGTCCCACCTCCTCACACTGGATGCTAACCCCTAAAGGCACATTCAGCTGAACACTAGTTGATCAATCCACTGTTGAGTATAGTGCCCCATGATCCAATCACCTGTCCAAGAGTCTCTTTATCCATCTGATATGGTTCAGATTTAAGAGTTCCCTGAAACTATCATGTGTATGGAAGACAGTTGTTTCACTGGTGTATTATACTCATCAGTAGCTTAATCCACTGAATAATTTGTAGCTAAATGTGCTGTTGGGAGGTGGGAACTTGTCACAACAGGTGGGTGTCTGTAGTCATCAGCTCAAAGCTTGTATCTCCATCCCCAGGTCCTCCTTTCTCTTGCTGCTTAAGAGCTAACATGCCTTGAAAAGTTTTCCTCTAACCAGGTTCTTCTCCCATGCCATTTCTGCCTTGGAACAAGCCAACCTTGGACTGAAAGCATGAGCCAAAATAAACCTCTTTTGCTTTAACTTGTGGGTGTTGAGTGTTTTGTCCCACCAACAGGGAATGTGACTAAGGCAGCTCTGACAATTCAGATGAACAGGCACAAGTCCAGCCCCTTCAACTTGACACCTAATCACAACTCCTCAATCTTATTTGTATTGATTAGTGTCTTAGGATTGTACACCTGAAGCAGCACAAGGAGGCATTGTTTGGTTACTAGCTTATTTTCCAAGTGAAAAATTTCCCAACAGGTGCAAACAATATGGAAGATGCCTTTCCCGATGGACTTTCTGTATAGAATTGGAGAAGATTCCACGGAAGAAAGTGAAAATGGTATTTGCACATTAGTGCAGATGAAATTGAAAGGGCCAAGACACATGAAATCTGGTTGCCCAATTTTTCACATTATGGAGGAACCACTGTCTGTTACATGTATTTCTAGGGAAATAGAATTGCTTTGACCATTGTATGTTGGTGAAAAAGTAAAGTCTTAACGCACCAATGCTAACCCCAGTGTGTTGATAATCAAGTAAATGGTTAAGTAAACATAAGTAAAAAAAAAAAAAAGTAAACGTAAGTCCTCCACTTGCAGAATGAAATAGCAATGCAAAACATTTTAGTCTTAGAGTAAAGTGGGTTTATTTAGAAGTGTTATAGGAGCTAATATATTTAAAGGTTCATCTCCTAACTGTGGTGAAAACTTGTTGTAGATAGAAGAAATTTACATCCTTCTGTTGTAAAGTTCCAGCACATGGCATGAACTCAGTAGATAAGAACATTCTAATCTAAATGAAAGAAAGAGAAAAACAAGAAAGACAGAAGAACCAAATAAATTTATAGAGGCTGAGGTAAGAGTCTTCAGAGAGAGATTTACAAGACATAAGCAAGTGGAAATTAGGTAAGCTTTACAACATGTAAGTAATTGGGAAGTTATCTGTACAATAGTATTTATAGCTGCCTTTTGGACTGGTTTATTGTTATCTAACATAATATTTTAGAAAAGGCAAATGTTCAATTATTAATGAAGTGAAGCAATTTCAACAACCTTCAAAATATAAATCAATAAAATCATCTTAAATATTTCATGAATTTTGAAAATAAAATTATATTAATTTTAATCAATTTCAGATTACTATTAAAACAATTTAGGAACTAGATTTTTATTTGATTGCTGACAACAAAGTTGAATCATTAAAATAGCTGAATGCTATTAAAACTGAAGGCAATTTTGATTTGTTTTCGTCTTTTTTAAATTGTGTCTTTGCTATTCAAAATATAACATTGCATATTCTTGTTCTTTTTTTCCTTTCTCTGACAGCAGTCCTGGAAATTAACAAATACTAAAGTAAAGGTTAACAACTTACATCTCTACAGAATGAGTTCAAGTGACTATTCTTGAAATTTTTTTGGCAAATTACTCAGAGACATTTTATCTCCTGGACAACTAGATTTGTAAAATCAAAGTCACTGTCAATTGTTTTACTCCTTCCAAGGAACACACATTTTCTAAATCTCTTAAAAGTTCAAGGGCTGTAAAAAATGCTTACCAAATTCAATCAAAAGACATAAGTGTCGTATTTGGGCCAGGTGCAAAACAATAGCATACAATTGACTCTAGTTAATTGAAAGATCCATGCCTTTCTAAATACTTTTGCTCAAATCACATTAAAAACATATTATGGCGATCAAAAACAAACAAAAATAACTTTGTGCACCTGTGTATCTATTATGCAGTATTATACTATGTAGAATACAATCACTAAAACCTCACTCATGTATTTCAGTAAGCATTTATTTATTTATCTTAGACATCTGGCAGATTCAGTTGGATCCAGTTGAGCTTTCATGTGTCTTTGTTCGGAGGGTCTAAAGAGGGCTTACTCATATCTCTGTGTGTTGGAGGGCTTCCAGATGACCTAAAGTAATGGTTCCTAGGAATACTGGGGAAGCTCATTTTGTCACAATAATGCTCTGTTATCCTTCAGCAGGCAAGCTTAGACATCATCCTTAAGTCATGGCAAGAAAAGATGAGAAATTGGAAGCATACAACAATTTTCCAAGTCTCTGTATGGATGACTTATATTATTATTCCATTGTCCCTAGTTTGTTAAATGACAGAACTCAGAATTTAAGATGGGAAAATAATACTCCTCCTCCTTAGTGAGAGAAACTGCAGAGTATATAAGAAGGAAAGGGGGATATAAGGATGAGGGGTAGAATGTGTTCATCCTTGTGATAGTTTCCTGTACCTTTTCTGTATCTACGCTTTACCTTTAGTGTATACTGTGATTGTTTACTGAAAAGAATTATTTATATCCTTGAATAAAGATGTATGATCAGTTGACAAGCCATCAGCACCACATATACTGTTGCTGTTCAAATTTTAAGCATTACAAAGACACAAAATACATATAACAATTGATGACACTAGTATATTTTAAATTTCTGTCATCTATACATAGAGTTATAGGATATATTTTAGTTTCTTACAAATAATACTATTTTTATCTTAGGACAGACAAAATGGGAAATGAGCAGAGTTTATTAATTACTTCACGATAACTGATTGTACAATTTCTATGGATAAAATCAAACAACTAAGTGTACAAACAAACTTGTGTAATACATTTAACATGTACTTAATCCTAACCATTAGGGCACCCACAAGTGGGTTTCTACTTATATCTGGCTTCTCCAACCTTCATGGGTAAGAATTGATAACTTTGCTTTTGTGCACTGCTTTATACATACAGTGTTCACTTGATCTTTGGTAATTTTTGAAGTGAGTTTGATAAAATAATAAATAGCAATACATGACAATGATCAGTTTGCTGGTGCTTTATATTTTTCTACAGATCCTAGAACTAGAAAAGGCAGAATCCTTAAACCCTTCCTTTTAATATGCCATTATTCAATTTGGTAAAGTTTTCCTAGATTTTATCAAAGATAGTGGAGAAAAGAATGGATAAAATATGACTAAAACATAAAAGAAATTAATTTTGAAATATTAGAATAAAAGAAAAGTGGCTAGGTCTATGTCTCATGGGTTGAAGTGTACATTACTACGTAATCTGTTGTCACTGATCCTGTGTGTGGGGGGGTGTTTATTTCATTTATTTTATAAATAATTATTTTCACTCCTTTGTGAGAGTATTGTGTGTGTGTGTGTGTGTGTGTGTGTGTATGAGTCCTCTGTCAGTGCAATTCAGTCTTCCCACAAACCATAGTAAATTCCGCAAAAATATATTACTTTTATTCAGAAAGACCAATAATATATTCTTTTTAAAATTTACTATTCTAGTTACTATAATTTTGTGGTGTCTAAAATACTTATCAGAGAAAGCTGAAATCTTGGAATGTGGTAAAATTGATAAAGAATTATTTATCATTCGAAAGACATTTTCTTCTTAAAATCCTGGAGATCATCATTATGAGAACTCTGCATGATAAAAATACAATAAGCTGGGGCTGGGGATTTAGCTCAGCGGCAAAAGTGCCTGCCTGGCAAGTGCAAGGTCGTGAGTTCGGTTCCCGGTACCGGAGAAAAACCAAAAACCAAAAAAAGAAAAACAACAACAAAAAAATACAATAAGCTGTTGTTACATACCTGTCAATATAACATTTATAATTATATTATAATAATTATATTATAATTACATCATATATTACCATAAATATATGAACTATTTTTAGACTTACAAATGATCCTCAAAGGGTAGTCAAAATCTTATTTAAAAATTAATTGAACACATAAAATAAAATAGAAGAGTAATGACCAGAGCTTACAGATAAATGGACATTTGTATCCAAGAAAGCTAGCCTTAGAAAATTTTCTTTTATCTTGAAATACCAAAAATAACTTATTCTTTTGTCTCCTATCCTTTAATCTTATTTTATCTGCTTCTTTCTACATTTAGTTTAATTTTTTTTTTTTTTGTACTGGAAATTGAACTCAGGACCTCATGCTTGCCAAGCAGACACTTGTGCCACTGAGCTATATCCCTAGCCCTACTTTAAATGTTAACATGTGAAATATGACTTAAATCCACAAAGGAAACAAAGTGGCATGCATGCTTTTTGTACCATGAATAGAATTTTAAAGAATACTATTGGTATTATTACATAAAAGTTATTATGGTTTGTGTATAGATGACCAAACCCTCTTTTGGTCATAGTTGATGCTTTAACAGTGTGTGATGCTGGGATTAAGGGTGTGTAATTACTCACTCAGTCCACTGAGTGCTTTGAAACCCACCCTAAGCCCAGTAGCCTAGATAGAATATAAAAGAGGCAGAAAGAAGCTGCTGTGCTTTTCTGTCTTCTGCCCATCATGAACTGTTTCTCCTGTCTGATGCCTGCCTGCCATGACACCCTGCCTTGAAGCCAGCCAATTAGGGACTGAAACCTCCACAAATTGTGAGCTAAAGAAACCTTTCCTCCTTCAACTTTAAATTTTGGGTATTCTGTCTCAGCAAAAAGAAAAATAGCTAAGACAAAAGTACTTGATAGATTGCAATAATATGGTTAAATTTTGAATTTTCCATTACACATATCTTTTCAGCTATAGCCTGCACAAGTCTAATTAGCATCTCTGTAGACGAAAGAAATCTTTGCTTAAATAAATAATTCATCTTGAATAAAATAAGATTTAAAAAGTGACTAAATGTTTTCCTTTTTGAGAGTTTTGGGCTATCATTTTGCTTATTATCTTCTATTACACTCTTCAACCTCAGTACATTGATACATTACTGAATATTTACACAACAGATAAAGTCAGGTATTAATTTAATATATATTTTTCTTACTATGTTCCTATTTTGTAGCTGTAAAGCAAGTGGTTTTAAATGTTATGAGGACACTATAGGTTTGGAACAAATCACAAAATAATCTCGGTGACAACCTCAGCTAGATATACACAGGTTGCATTCTTGACCTCCGGAAACAATTTTTTCAGCACATACCCTTGGGAGTCATGAAACACTCTCTTTCCAAACTATATGACTAAATTTAAAGATTTTCTCAAGGATCTGTCTCTTTACTTGACCTCATTGCATTTACACTTTTAAGACCATTTTGCTTTTGTGATAGCTACAAGTAACACAAAAATATACAGGCTGGTTAGGGTCTTCAGAGGAAAGGTGTCTCCGTGGCATCCATTCAAATGCATTGTTTCACAGGGGATATATTTTAAGAAAGGGCAGATGGTAGCATTTCCCACAACATCTGTTCCCCATCATTCTTTCACAGAGCAACCCAGATGCTGTTGACAACTTGTATGTAAATCATGCTGACAATTTGTTCAATGTCTTTCCTGCTGAGACTGAGGTTGTCCTGGTCACACCATTTATCAGATATAGGAGATAGTGGGTCCCAGAAGTACAGCTCCAACTGTGTTTCGATCAAGGAACAATAGCAGCCATTAAATCAAAGAAACAATTTATCTACCTTGAAGTTATCAGCATATTACCACAAGGATTTCCTGCATCAAATTTCTCAGTATTATCTGAAGGTGTACATGAAATATTAAATGCTCCACAGAATAAGAAAATGTTAGATTGCTTCCAGATACTTGTCCTTAGCTTATTTTATTATTGTTTGTTAGGGGTAATCATTTCTTTGACCTTGCATTTTAAAATCACTTTCATCTCAGTGAAATGACATGTAAGAGGAAAATTATGCATGCATTGCTGTATAAATGTCAGATTTTTTAGTTTGCAAATGCCTGCTATAAAATATTCACAGTACCGAAAGTTGATTTACAATCCATTTCAGCCTGTAATCTATCTTATTCTAATTTTGTACCTTGTTTAAAAGTTCATTTTTTATATGTATGAAAAGAAAACAAGAAGGAAATAATCTTTTCTTTAATTAACCTACCTACACAAATGATAAAGTAAAATCATTGGCATTTATTAGATAAACAGATTTTTAAACCAAGTTAATTAGACCCCAATACTGGCTATGAAGTGGGAAATGCATAATTGAATTTTAAAATATCTGAGTTTTTAAAGGCATTTTTACTACACCTGAGAAAAAAATAAGACATTTGGTACCATGTCCATGTCATACTCCTTTTGTGTTCTTGCCAAGTAAAGGGGGCATTCTGCATGGACAGAGACCAAAATATCTGGGTAAGTGTTACCTAAGAATGCTGAGAACTGGGGCAGACATTCCTTTGGGTGCTGGCCAAAGGTGGTGTAATCTATAATATCCCCACCCTGTAATCACATGCAGAGCTGATGTACGATTCCTCTGATCACTCAAAACTAAACCTCAGCTCAGTGATGCTGTTGACTGGTATGTGCCTCTCATGAATTTTTCTAGTTGGGTGGAGCTATACTTCGCTGCACATGCTTCCTGTGTGATTTGACCAGGAAGACCTATCAACTGAATGCAACTCCTGTAGGATTTGGGCCAGGTGGGCTTATTTATCTGAAAGCAGCCCTCATGATATTTGGCAGACTCTGCCTCCATAGTAAATTGTAATTAAACCTGTGCTTTCCTGTTGATGCCTGCTAGCTAGTCTTAGACATTATTTCTCACAATAGCTGTCTTTGGGTATTTTTTTTAAATCCTTGGAAACCTACTCAGTTGCCCCAGGATACCTGGCTTCTGAACAATAAATTGGGGAAGTTAGCCAGGAAGGCAAAGAAACTCCCATGAATGTTGAGATTATGAACAGTGAAGAGGAGGCCAAAAATTTGAGGGAGAAATTTTGGGAACTACATGTAGTAAGGGGTGGCAGTTATCATGGATGTTTGCAAGCCAAAATGTGAGTGTAGGGATATCCTAAACATGACCATGAAGTTAGGGAAATTATTTCTTTCTAGAAACCAGTGCACTTAAAGGAAAGAAAGACCTATGTGATGCCACCAGGGCTTTGTAGTGGCCCTTTTTCATGGCCCCACCAGGAGAGGCTGAGCTCCAAGCTTAAGCCTTTGCTAAATCAGTGCAGCAGGAAGAAAACTCCCAGAAACTTATTAAAGGGCCAGATAGGGGTTGATAGCACTAGAAATATGGAGATGGAGAAACTCCTGGCCACTCCATTGAGCTCAAACCATCACCTGACACCAAGCTAACACAAAGCACGAGTCAGACTGCAAATAGAAATATGAAAGAGGAAGGTTGTGGGCAGCCTGCACTGGGTCCTATCAAGGCAGGCAGTGACTTCTCTCTCACAGTGCCAAAGGAGGGGAAAAAGGACTTCCTGGCAGCATTTGAGAAGCTGATGAGACCCTCCTGGGGAACATCCTGGCTGATGAGTTTACTTTGGAATTCTGTGGCTTAAACTTTATTTGGGTTCTGTTGATACGCCAAAAACACTCATTGTGAACAACTTTAGACTATTCTTAAACTAAGTTTGCAAGGTTAAATTTTTCTTGTGACACTCTCAAATTGTACTAAGATTATTTTAGCATTCAAGGTGAGGTGAAGGCTTGCAGTTTTGCTAGTCCTTGCTGAAATGTATCATCTATTATAAAAAGAGGCCTTTCAAAAATTTAAATGCATACAAGCACACACAATTGACAAAGAAAGAATAAGAGAGAGAAACATGCAAATAGTTATAAGTTTGAGGATATACTTGGTAAGGAAGGATTTTGTGTGGTACAATGAAATTTTGTCCTAAAATAAAATGACTAGATGTTTCTAAAACTGAGAAGGGAAAACAAGAACAGAACCAGAAGATTACGCTAAGTCCAGAAAAGATTGTGGGGGATGAAACTTATAAATGGGAAATTTTGTGTATGATTAAGTTGGTTATAACTAAAAGATTATTTAAAGAGTTTAAAAATAAAAACATTTTAATGCATTGATATGAAACTAAAAGTTAATTTTGGTATTTAAGATTGATCTTGCTTTTAATATAATTTACAAGAACTGCCTTTGGAAATAAAGCTTTTCTGATTTTTTTTCAAGATAATTTGCATATTTTCTGCTTGTCACTTTTTGATTACTTGGAGAATCTCCAAATTTAGATAGTTGTTCCATCTAAAACCTGGTGTGTTTATTCTTCCTTGGACTAAATATAATCACACATGAATCAGCAAATAAGTCTATCTGTAAACATTAATATCTTCCCTAAACTTAGGGAAAAATACTGACGCTTTTTTGGTCAGTGATATTAACCCGTGTAGAGTTGTAAAATGCAGTGGGACTCTGAGAATAAAAAGAATGTTAGTCACTAAAGAATACTGAATATTAGTCACTAAAGAATATTAGTCACTAAAAGAATATTGTATATTTGTATAGAAAACAGTCCACTGGTCCTAAAATACTGTTTCCAGTCATGTTGGTTAGCATAAATGTTTATATAAAATGATTAATAAAGTTACTTGTCATTTGCTAAACTTATCAGATTTCTATTTCTGAATTTCTAATGTGCTGTGGGTTTCTCTTAGAAATTATTCCTAGATTCTTATCATTCTCAACAAAGAATTGAACAGGAAATGAGCTAACAAGGTTTTACAATTATTAAATGTAGGAAAGGAAATATTTTCTGAAGAATGAGTGCCAGCCAGTTAAAGGAGGAAAGGAGGTGCACTAGGCAGACAGCCCAAGGGTAATGGCCACCCACTTCTGTATCTCCCATTTTGACATGAAATCTGAGCTGTCCAATCAAAACCCTGCTTGATCTTGCACTAGAGGAACTGAAGATAACATGCTATGATTGGTAGCAGGGTTTCAAAGTTGTTCTGCACATGTGCCCCAGATCTCCATGATTGACAGGCCGCACCCACTTGACAGCCTGCGGCTGCACCTTAACCTACTGCCGCAAAAACCATGATTATTCAAAGTATTCCTTCATCCATGATTCTTATTCTTCACTGAAATATTTGAAATGTGATTCACGGAAAACATTCTGACAAGTAATACAGAAAGAGAAGTTGTTTCTTTGATTACTTTGGCACAAATTCATATCACAAAATTGTAATACAAAATAATTTTTTCACTTTGGCTGAGGTGGGATTGAAGAAATAAAAAATGGGCAGAAAGAGAGAAAAGGAAATCGTGGTTTAAAAAGTGTACTTTTAAGAAAAACTGCAGTTTCAGGACATAAAAGTTACTCAAGGCTTTTTCCCTTGCAAGAAACTTATTAAAAATAAAAATTCCTAAAGGTCTTACACAGAGAATCAGTCTGTAAGTGGGGCTCTGGACCTGTCATTTTTACCTGAAAATTGTGCTTCCTCCTTCCTTCTTCTCCCAAGAACTCAGGCAGGTTTCCGTTAGGCTGGCCTGGCCCGATATCAGCCTGAGCAGTTAGGGAGACAAAAGATGCTGCTGTTAACCTCATGGCCACTCTGTTCTATCTTTCCACTCTCTCCCTATAGAATACACCTTCCCTACTTTTAATTGGCCTGCCCTCCCTCTGCAGAGTATGTTTCTTTTCCCACCTTTAATAACTGTAAATTTTTATAATCTTTTGCACTTCTTTCATCAAATTCTTTGCTCAGGATGAGAGAAACCTGAGGAGAATCTCTAGAAGGAGGTCTCAGCACCCAAGAACACAGTTACACTGCCATGGAGAAAACACTTACAAAGCCATGATGTTTCTTAACAAAGAGTGTACTCAACCCAGGCGTGGTGGCACATGCCTGTAATCCCAGCACTTGGGAGGCTGAGGCAGGAGGATCCTTGAGAGTTCGAGACCAGCCTGGGCTAAAGTGAGCTCAAGGCCAGCCTGAACGGTATAAGGAGACCCTGTCTCAAAAAGAAAGAAAGAAAGAAAAAAAAAAAAAAACGAACATACTCAAATACAAAGGGTGTTAATGCAAAACAAAATGCTAACCACAGTGCAGGGAAACTCCAGTGCCCTTATAAAAACAAGCAAATAAACAAATTGAGAGAGCAGAATATACAAATATACATATATATGCAAATTTTTATGTTGAACCCTATATAACTTGTAAACCCACATTACAGCTGTAGATAAACTTAGTGTTAATTCACTTTCCAATTGATTACCATTCCTTCCTCCAGAAGTAGTTAATTCTGTACAAACTGAGCCCGTGGTTCCTCCAGGAGGGGAATTCAAACAGGCATTTCCACAGGGCCCCTCCATTCCAAACATTTCATGGAAAAGTGGAGCATGGAAATTGTTCAGTGTTTAAAGCCTACCTTTCGGCAGCTCTATGAATTTACAATGACCTGCTGAAACTCAGGCTCTCTATCCTAGATACTTCACCATTCTGGATTTAAAAGAAACTGGAATTTTAGAGAAAAAATAATGGTTATTTCACATTTTAGATTTCTTGAAACTCAGGAGCTCGTAGGGAGGCTGCTGCATTTATGTAGCCTGAGGAAATCCATTCTAGGTCCAAAGTCTTAGTTCACTGTCTGTTCTTATTTTAATTCCTATCCGTATGCCTGATCAGCAAACTCTCTCTTATGCTCTTTCTTTAGCTAGCTGCCTTATTCATAAGTTAACTAAATAAACTACGTTTTATGCTACCACTTGAAAAAGTATTTGGTTCAGTCTACTTGGAGGGGCTTGCTGTTTCCTGTTTAGCTGCAATTTAAGATATCCTGGTATGTCCCCTTAGGCCCATTGCAAAGATGGGCTCAATAAGATTGGAAGGATGCTCAGCACTTGGGGTGAGGAGTATATTTTCACTGATAAAAAGTAAGATATTTGGCACTATGAAACTGAAACACCTCTTTCCTCTTCCCAAGACTCTTTCCAAGAGGGCGTTCTATGCCAACAGGACACTTAAAGCACAGCTAATGTAACCTGTAGGAACCGCCTCCTGGTCCAGATGGTGAACCATCTGTTTCCAGGGATGCTGGTCATAGGATAGAATGAAGAGAGTTGATGATGTCACTGCCTTAGATTAGTTTGTAATCTCCTTCACCCCACAGTAACATGCAAAGTTGATAAATGATTTATTTAACTAGACCACTACACTTGCTGTGTGATTCCAGGGACTGATAGTTGTCGGTAATGCAGTTTGCTGGGTGGTTGTGTTGACAGAATCCTTCCATGGGATTCTGGCTGGGTGGGGGTACTGAATGTGTGCACCTCCTCTGAGATTTTGGCCAGAAAGGGCTGTCCTACTGAAAGCGCATAACCTAACCCATGAGATTTGGCCAGCAAGTACAGTTGCAAGCCTCCATACCTCTTGTGGTGGATTAACTAAGGGTCAGTTTGAAACACCCGGCTGAACTGAATCAGCATAGTGCTGGGTCAGAGGATTCTTGTCCACATCATAAAAGGAGAACTGGAATGGAAAATGGTGTACCATTACTGTGCTGGTTTTCCTGATATGAACTCGGCTGTTCTCTTAGTTGCAGGAGCTTGGGTCCCTTGTTGTTGTTGAAAATGGCTGCAACTCCCTTCAGGAAAGCGCTGCTCTTTATCGTGAACCTTGCTTCCTGGCTCCAGTACAGATTCCTCAGCCTGCTAGTGCAGATTCTTTACCCAACTGGAGCAGACTTTTCTAGCTTCCATCACTGACCTTTGGGCCTTCCCAGTGCAGATCCTTGGTACAGACTTTCATGGGACATTGTTGTTGGCTCTAGCTGCTCAGTTGGACTCGTGCAGGACATTGCCATGGGATGGAGGCCCTCAGCTGGCTTTTTTAGGTCTCTAGCATGTGGACAGATTTCCTGCACGCCTCTACATTTGACATTTTTGTGTGAATATTATAAAATAACACTATAAATTATGTGTCCTGTATTAAATCTATTCCCTTGCAAACCCTTACTACAACACTTCTTGTGGAAACTATCTCTTAATGGGTTGCACTTAAAGGTGTGCTCCACTCAGGCCGGGGATATATCCCAGTGGCATAAGTGCCTGCCTGAGTTCCAATCCCTGTATCAAAAAAAAAAAAATTCCTTAAAGGTGTACTCACCTGTTAATATTGTTAATGTTTAGGCTTTAGTAATCTTCCTTCTCACAAAAACTGTCTTGGGATATTTTCTTCACTCTCTTGGAAACCTAATGCACTTCCCAGTGTATCTGATCTCTGGAGGATACATTATAAGAATGCCAATCTTCCAATTAAAAATGATGATAAAATAAAAATTCCAGTAAGTAACTTCATATATAATTTCCACATACCAAATACCCACTCAGTTTGCAAAGGAAATAAATTTGACTTTTGAATGTTTGTTAATTTGCACTTGATAGAAATTTATTAAAACTTGAGCATTTATGGTATACAATTACAAGTTAATTGAGACTGCTAAGAAAAGTGTTAGGCTATAAAATATAAATAGATATGCATGTAGCCTCTAAAAACTATATACATAGAATACTGTTTTATACACACGTGTGTGTGTGTGTGTGTATGCCCATAACTGCCAAATAAAAGTAACTATAGTTTGATTGGCCCTTGACCTTATAAAAGTGGACTGTAAACAATAACTTTTAAAATAAAAGAGAAATTAAAGAAAGCTTATTGTGGAGTTTTTAAAGCAATTATTCTATAAAATTATAATTGCTTTTTATAATAGCAGTATTAAATCTCATTTGTGTTGAGATTAGGCCTGCTAATCTCATAATTCAGTGATACTGTTGTAAGCAACTGAATTAGATAGAAATATCATATTCAGTCAGATAAGGCTAGGCCCTCAGAAGGAGCCAGGATGGAAGCTGAGATACCTTGCCACTGTGGGTGAGACAAACACCTCCAGCTGTGGGCCAGACCTCAAGACAAAATAGAAAACAAATGCACCCACGTACCTCCCTAAGGGTAAACATCAGGGATTGATATTCTAAACAGGCGTCTATTAACTTTGACAACACCAGGAAGAGTCACTATTTCAAACCCCTACAGGCAAGCCTCTGTTCTGCATGCATGACCACTTGCTGTGTGACTTGCTTCCCCATTTGATCCTGATATATTCAATTTTACCGGAGCAATTATGCTTGTAATCCTACTGTTTGACCATACTTTTGTTCCATTTCATGCCGACCTCTCAAGTTCCCATCTGCCTCACATCACCAATTTGTTCTATGAAAATCCCTAGAAAAGGTAGATTCCTTGGCAACTCACTCGGGTTACCTTATGTCTCTTGGACAGAAGATTCCTTTCCCCCAATAAATATATTTTGCTCTTAATCTCCATTGTCCCTAAAATTCATTCTTTGATTTTAGAGAACAGGAACTCATCCTGGATATCTTTCAAATTGGGAGTTTCCTTCCCCTGTATCAATACCTTTGTTTTACAAGATGTCAAAGCATAAACAAAGTCGTGCATGGCAAGATTTTTAAAGCTTTTGGCAATGGCTAATACAAGGAAAAGATAAATTTCTATACAATGGTACTTTGACGTGTACTCAAATCCCTATGTATTTGTAAAATCTGGAAAGAACATTCATCATATTATCAGTCATTTAAATATAAAGAACGATGAAATTAACAAATCCCAGTACAACAAACTGGTATCTACATTTATTTATATATTATTTATTAATATATTTCAATAATATTGAATTTCTAATAAAATATGCCAAATACTAAGACATTATAACAAAATATTTACAAAACAACTTCTTTAGATCTATTTACCATAGGTAAATGTATAGGTTAGTTAGGTCATGGAAGTAAGAATTGAAGTCTGGGGTATTATTTTCATATTAGTCAAGTAATTTGAAAGAAGCAAGTTTCTGTGTATTGTTGCTTATGTAGACATGTATACATTTTCTAACATATATATGTATGTATTTACTGACATATATATGTGTGAAATAGTAAAACACACATAACATTCACTTTTTGTACAATTGCATTGATTCAAATGGGAAAAGAAAAAATTCTTTGTCTATATTGAATAGTTCTTACAACTCTATCTGGAGAAAATAATATGCAAAATAACTGACCTGAAATTCTAGCTCTTAGGCATAGCGTATGTTTTTCAAGACCTTGTTTATTTAGTAAAATACAAAGCTGGCCAGATTCTTTTGCTATTGACTGAATTCATAATATGGCAAACTGGGTGTCAAATATTCTAGTTTGTCTAAGACATTATAGTACTCATGATTTTTCTTCACAATAAATAATGTTCCCATTCACTCTAGAGTGTAGAGTTTTGGATGATAAATTATATGGGCACACTACTTACTAACCACCCAAGTGCATTATGGTGCTGGAACTTATCTCAGTATCAGTTCATATCTGGGAAATTGAAGCGCACTTGCTTCAGTTTTATGCATTATGCATATAAAATGTTTGGGTCAATTTTCCCACAGCAGATTTTAGTGGCTCCTTGTGATGTGTCTTTAGAAGGAATTACAGTAAAGTTCAGATACTATTAACTTTCACACTGTTATTAAAAGAAAACTGTAGGTGCCTTCTCACATACTGGCAAGCAGACAGCTTTACTATTTTTAGAACTATAGAAAGCCTTATACAAAGACAAGCCTCTCTTTAGTTGTGGCTGGCAACTAGTCATAAACACAAAAAGATAATAAATGAGCAAGTGTTTAAATGTAGGGTATTTTTTGCTTCCCAATTCATCAGGTGCTTTCACTAGTAAGATGCAGGATTCCAGGAACTAGCAGGAATAAACCATTGTTTAGAGTTGACCTACAAATGTGTTCATATATGAATAGAAAACTCTCTCCTTTAAATTTGACCAGGTACAAATCCAGGCAACTAGTTTCATTTCATTAGATATATACATTAGTTTGATTTGTTTGTTCAAAAGCACAAATGCATTTTCTTTTACTGATTGTAAAAGCTCATGATTCTCCGCAATATCATTCATGTCAATAATTAAGTCACTCTGCTATAAAAATAATTGTCTTGTTAATCAGTAGCTTTTCTCTCTGGCCCAAGATTAAATGTATGTTTGCTTTTTTTTGTTTTTCTTCTGGTACTAAGAATCAAACTCATGACCTTGCACTTGCCAGGCAGGCACTTCGTGGCTGAGCTAAATCCCCAGCCAAGATTAAATGAACATTTTGTACTACTTGATATTCAATACATCACATTGAATTTCAGTCACCCTTCCTCTTTCAAGTATGGAAAAAAAAACATATCTAGGGATAAAGATTTCACTGAAAAAAATAGGGCCAGAGATTAGTTTTTATACACACTAGCCCCAGTTCAGGCATTCAGAGTTTATGATATTTATCAAATGTTACGAGATATATATATATATGTCAGGCACTGTGCCACTGAGCTAAATCTCCAGCCCTATTTTTTTCATTTTTAATATTGAGAGAAATTGGTGTTAGTGATTCTTTTACAAAGGTTCTAGATTTATTTTATTGGATGCTTTTAATTTGCTAGAAGTTTTATATGTTAAAATACAAATATTAAATCACATGCAAAATTAACACTATATAAATCTATATTAGTTTAAGAGCTACTCAGTTAACCATACTTGTATTATGTTCAATGAAACCTACATTGTCTTTAATTTGCATATGAAAATACTAAAATGACTTACATTTTATGTTCTGAAATATAGCCTACTGGTTACTCACCAATTTTCTACAGTCAGTCTTAGCCCATTAAGTACACAGAAGATGCAGTGATACATTAACAGAATTAGGCAATACTGTATTTCTTTAGGAAACAAAAAAAATATTGTCCTCATTCTTTGTCCTGTGTTTTCCTTAAATGAATATCAGTATCGACATTTAAATGAAACAAATGGATCTTGTTGTCTGTTCTAAAATCAACTTAATATGTTTTTAGGTTAAAAACAGAGATGCTGTTTCCTGTACATTAAGGTATTTATTTGATCTATCTGTCTTAGATCTGTGTGTCAAATTACGCTGCTTTTAGAATTATAGTATCCAAATACTCCTTGATATTTCTATCATAAAACTATCAATGCATTTTGTTATTATTGTTAAAGGGAGAGACAGAGTCAAAATGTTAAAGATTCTGCATTTCTTTTATTTCTGAAACACAATGCACAACATGTAGCCTTATTTCTGAAACACAAAAACACTACCTATTCCCCAAATTTGTATATTTAAATTATTTTTGTACCGAACCACTTGAGTGCTACTTTAGTAGAATTTGGAGAAGTTACAAAGGTCCCAAATCCTTCCAGAGAGTAGTTAATTGTAAACACTTTAGACATCATTACTCTATGTAAACATATTTTACTGAAATAAATAAGAAATATGAGACATGAACAAGTACTTGTAGAATAAATAATTACAAATTAATAGAAGTTTATTGGGGTTTTTTTGCTCTTATTTCTACTGCTTTCCTTGCAGGAAGCTTTCTGATCAGCTCTAGAGTTGCAAGTCAGCTGCTGCCAGTTCACAGGAAGGTTCATATTGTCCTTCACGGTCAGCGAGATGCCCAACCTCAGCTAGTCTCTTCTCTCCTCTGTGGATGGTCGTGCTAACCGACATGGATTTAAAAGAGATTACAACATATTTTTCGGTATACATTTAAAAATATACGTTAGTATATATTGTGTTTGAAAACTTTTTGCCTTGTGCAAATTATTACTCCAAAAAGGCTGTGGATAACTACATATGTAATTTAAGTTTTCTCTTCTTAGTATAAGCCTTTATAAAAGCAAGGAAGAACATTCTTTTGTTTGCAAGACAAGTACTTATATTAGTGTGTTCTTTCAAGGTGATAATAAGAAAAATTGACTGTTAAACTCAATCTAAATAATCAATTCTTAAATGATTTGAGATCAGCACTGGCCCCACTCTGGAACATGCCCCGGGAACCCAATGCCAGGAAGTGTGAAGACTGACATTATGTCAGAAAAAATATTCCCTCAGCATCTCTGCCACCTGTCTTTGGGCCTTGTTATCCACTTTACCCTTCTACCATCTGTCTCACCACCTCAGTGACCTGTAATTAAGAACTTTGAAGGAAATGCACACCTAAGTTATGATTGGACACAGTTGTCAATGGCTTTCAAACTATAGCACTGTTTCTTGAGGTGTTATTAGTCAAGAATTCCCCTGGAGGGGAAAAGTGAAGACAGTCATGTGCACACAATAGTTTTACCTGCTTAATGGCCACTAATTATACATTTTGTTTTTCAAAAGCTGCCTTTAGATGACAACCACACAGCTGCTTCCCTAAGAAGCTAGTGAATGGGTTTCATCAAATGATTAATCCAGTAGAGATATTATGCTTATTATATTTTCCTAGTGGGAGTGTAATTTTGAATTTTCTGTAACTCATTTCTGTGTACTGTGAAGTTACTTTAATTTTCTTTAAAATGCATAATATCATTTCCTTATTAGTGTGTTTTTAATAGACTACAAAAGATCAAGTCACATAAAATATGTATTTTGAAAAAACAAGAATAACTAATTTGAAAAACCTGCTAAAAAAGATCAGTTAGACATGGTGAACATCATAAAATTTCATGAATTTTATTTTAATATCTGTATTCCAAATGCCAGATGTTCCATAATAATAAATCCTGTGAGAGGAAGAACTTTTCTCACTTTATTTTTAATGACTTCAAATCTTACTCAACTCAAAGATTTGTTAAAAACGTTGCAGATATCTTCTAGAATTTCCATATTTTGCATTTTTAAAGACAACATATTGTCTCTTAAAGTACATTTATGGCAAATTATGCTACATCCTTTGGAAGTATAAAGTCAAACATCACCGAGTAAAAGGAAGGTTGGAAAAAAAAAAAGACCACAGAATATTCCAGTGAATTTTGAGTGAACTACTTTTATAAAGTCTGTTCATCCTTAAAAAGGACATGCTGTTTTTAATAAACTTATCTGAAGAACGGTAAACACATACATTACCTAAATGCTCCATGGAGCCTCATCAGTGCTCAGACCTATAGCTGAACAACTGAGGAGACAGGGAAGAGTCTGCACTACATCGCGCAGGATCTATTTTAGGATAGCTATCTTTGTTAACATGATCGGATGTTACGGTTAATGGACATCTCTCTCTACTCCTCCAGGGAGCATGTGGTATATGCAGCATATTTTCTGATGACGTTTCTGTCATATATGCCTAAAATATTAACTCTCATATTGAAAGTAATTCTTGAATAAAAAAATATTATTTATTCCCATAGAGTGCAAACAGCATGCAGATACATGCTTCCTCCTGTCCTTATGGTTTATTCTCTCCCACTCACTTTGGATAAATCAAAGAGCAGGAATGAAATGAGCAGTGAATCTTTTAAAGGCCAGCTGGTGGTGTTGGCATGAATTTGAAGCTAATGGCTAATCTTGAAGTACAGTGTCAGTGTTGCTAAAGCCTGAATCCTATTTCATCCTGAGAGCCTAAATTGTGAGCCCAAATCAGGGAATGGCCCTTTATTTCAAAGGAATGTAGAATGAACTAGTGCATGGTAAGATAGAAAGAAAATGTCATTGGCCCCTTGTCAGTTCTGAGTGATGATTTGTCATTAGTTTGTTATTATTTGAAAAGAAAAATATGGGTAAATAAAAATATGCTCTACATTGGATATAGTATATCTTTCTACTTTTATTATTTTATAAGAATCATACATATTTGATTATAGGCATACTATACTATCATTCTAAAATCTTGTCCCTATGTGTGTTCAGTATATGCTTGTTGATATGATTTGACATTATTACACTTTGCTTTTTGACGCTTGCATTAGTTTTCATTAGCTTCCAAATGGCATAATTCAGAATCTGTAATGCAGAGCTCTATCACATGCTAGTGAAAAAACTATTTTGCCAATTATAAACTAACACATTCAATTTTAGTCATAATAGTAATTAGACCTTAGTTTGCAATTTTTCTAAATTGTAGAAGGCGTAGATTTATAAGTGTACAAATGAAACAAAACAAATTGACAATTTAGTTACAATTTAATGAAATAAACTGTTCACACTGATGGCTATTGGAACTGAAGCAATCAATCTGGTGAGTTATGTTAGACCGTTTCACAGTCCGCCAGCCATTTCACTTCCCCTGAGGATCCACATGAGCTGCTAAAACCAACTTAAAAATGTAGGTTGCATAATTACCATATTATATGAAATAGGATTAGTGTGTGTGTGCTTTTCACAATCAAAATCTGTTACTTAATATGTTCAACCTCTTTTTTCCCTTCTAGTTCTCTTACATATTAATTTGTTAAATCATCACAGTTTTATATATCTTATGCCAACAAATTACATATATGAGAAAACATATGCATATTTACATCTGCTTTAGTATCTTTGCTCCTACATTTAAATATAGCTATCTATATGATTGTTCTACATATCAGAGCAGTTTACACAGTAGTAGAAGGAAAGTATTTAATTCATAGAAAACAAAAAATATGCATATATAATATACACAATTATATAGTAAGCATAGGTAAAACTTCACTCTTCAAATTAGCATCTCAATATATCACATTAGAGACCTTAATTGAATTTTTATTTTTCAAAGGGTAACATTACAAGATAAACCTATTTAAATAAATGTGCATATATTCTCTCCCTATTAAAATAATTTGAAACATAATAAAATAGAGAGGAATATTTAAGTTCCAAGAAATATCAAAGCAGAATTATTTATTTTAAGAACATAAAATAATTCCAGTTTTATAGTCTAAGTATCCCCTGTCCAAGATTGATTATAGAAATATATATTTTTTAAATTTTGTAATATTTAACATAGTCTGTAAGATTAACACATTTCTATAATAATCTAAATATGAAATCTGATACTTCTTCAAAAATTTCAGACTTGGAGGCATTTTTAATTTTTTTTTTTTTTTTTTTTGGTTTTTCTCTGGTACGGGAACCGAACTCACAACCTTGCACTTGTGAGGCAGGCGCTTTGCCGCTGATCCCCAGCCCCGCATTTTTAATTTTTGATGTTCAGGTCTGGAACATTCAGTCTGTAGTTGAGATCGTTGTTGTTATGCTCTTTTTAGTATAATTAAGAGAAAAATTATAGACAGTATAATGTAAATGAAATGATTTTCAAAAATACAGTTATTTTCACAAGATTGAATTTGATGTCTGCAATCATGTCAACATAATTTAGGAAAACAATTAAAGACTTTATGTGATGTTTTTCCTCTATCACCAAATCTGGCCATCATCCTTAGTAATTCTATCATTCAAAGAGACAAGTCAACCAACTACTGGATTGTCATGTCCCTTGTGATCAGCAGGTTCCTCAGAGGGGACAATGGGAGATTAAGAAAAGACATGACAGGGCTGGGGATTTAGCTCAGCGGCAAAAGCGCCTGCCTGGCATGCGCAAGGTCGTGAGTTCGGTTCCCGGTACCGGAGAAAAACCAAAAAAA
>NW_004955426.1:11761894-11889108 GCF_000276665.1 Chinchilla lanigera
AAAAAAAAAAAAAAAAAAAAAAAAAAAAAAAAAAGAAAAGACATGACAAATAAACAAAGGAAAGCTGAGACCAGGTGGGATATGACCTCTTACGGAGGGGCAGAGACAACCCAGCGCAGTCTGCATCTTTATTTAAACACAGTAAAAGCGGGGAAAGCGAGTGACGGGGTCAAAAATGCAAGATCTGTGTTTCCCTGAGAACACGGAAAGCGCGGCATTCTCAGAGCTATCTGTGCTGTAGTTAGCAAGGAGGAACACCAACGCCCGACACCTGCAGATATGCAACTGAGCTAGAGGTCAGCTTGTTTACAGGGTCTGCCCCTGGCATAACGTGTTCCCTGGACTGGCTTTGCTTTAATCCCAAGGAGTTCATAGATCGTTAGTTCAGCTGTGGCTCAGCTGCTCCCCACTTTGGATAATCAGTATCTGATATGCTAAATCATTTTCTCTCGGCCTTCTTCACTTCTGATCATGTTGCAGTGCACTCCTTCCTTTGCTTCTAGATCAAGTATAGTCAGAGAAATATTTTTCACACTTTGAAGCCTCAATCCATCCTCATGTTATTGACTTCCTTCTCTGTATAAACCTAATTCTATTTTTCATAATCATTAGATTAAAGAGCTGTAAATGGTACACAAAACTTGCATTAATCCATACAAGATATGTATAGGTTCTGTAAAGAAACACAACACTTTAGAAAACTAGAATGGAAAGAATAAATATACGGTATTCATGAACAGAAATAGCTGGCAATACGAAATCACTAATTCTTGGCCTTTTGCCTAAAAATCTTATGTAATATCATTCCAAGGCTAATAATATTTTTTTATGAAATGTTACATACAGTTCAGCTCTACTTAGTATTCAAGTGCTATCTCTCTTGTTCATAGTACATTATCACTGAGCAAAAAATGAGTGAGTCATTTCTTTGCTTTTGTCCACTTTGTCGGTAATACTATTATTCCCTCAGTGCAATAGCGATCATACCCCCAAAAACAAAACACATACTTGGTTACATATTAGAAATACATGTTTAGTACACACAAATATTTTTGCTGCATATATCTTTTCAGTCTTGATTTTTTTCACTTAGCATTATGTTTTATTAGTTAAATCCGTGTTGTTTAGCTTGATGGTCAGTATATTTCGTAATGTCTATCTGATATTCCCTAGTAAGGTAGTTTAATGATTTCTAAATCGACATTTCTATCAAAAGTTATGCTCTATTTACCAATGTGAAGGTTGTCTTATGTAGTTTGTGAGATGTATCTGGAGCACACACATTAGATATATATATATATATCTAGCTGATGTTTGTAGTATGCACAGATCTACTTTAAGAACTTCCAGATGGTGTCCAGATTCATTGGCAAATTACACTTCCAGCAGAGATGTAGCAAGTTTTCCGCTTTCCAAAACCCTCATCAAAATTTGATTTTATTTAAATTTTTCACTTTCAACTAATTTAGTGAGTATAACAGTTCATCTTAAAAATTTCATTTCTTTCATTACTTTTGAGTTTAAGTAATTGTCATATTCTTTATCAGTTAATGATCTCATTTAATACCCACTGCATTACAAATGTTTGACAACTTTTAAAAAGCATGCATATTACACTATATTACACAGGAAATACAGACTAAGAATAATTTCCAGTATGTCAAAAGGTGCAAATAACATTTTATATCATTCAGTGAATGATATGGATTAACGAATATTTATTTCCAAACCTTTAAATGTTCCAAATATATTTGTACATATCTATCTAATTGATGTGTAAGCTCACTTTTATCATACAAATTATATGCTTTTGCTAATAAATAAGAATTACAAAATTATTTATTATGAAACTTAATCATAAAAATAATGAAACCGGTACTAATGCCTCATATTTATTGAGTTTACTCAGTTTAAGCACCATTCTGATTTCCATATAATAATTAAACTTTATAACTAATATTATGATCAAAATACTTCCTGAACAAAATCCCTAAGCATAAGATGTTTAAAAATGGTGCAGAGATACATTCTGTGTGATAATATTTAAATGTTCATGAACTGGTTCATGTCCATTTCCTTATGTGTGAATTATAGTAAAACTGAAGCATCTAATACATGTCAAAATTGCATATGTTGTGTGAATATCTACCACTAATGAATTTATTCTATAAATTATTCATTGAATAATGTCACATGTACATGCATACCTACATATAAAGCAATTGTGTTCCTTTCTGTGAGTTGTAGTTTTTTCTTTCTAGGTAGCTGTGTACATAAGCACATATCTATCTATGTAGAAAGATTTCACCATTGTCCACTTATTTTCTGGCATTTTTTGTAATCATCTTAAGAATCTTCATTCACTTTTACTTGTTTTATATCAAAGTATAAACTCTTGTTTTTTCATACATGTGAGGATCACAGTTTATATTGAACCAACTGCAGAATATCCAGTATGCACCTTCATTTATTTGCCATCATTTTTTAAAAATTGTAGTTTTAAAGATAAAAGAAGCAAAACATATTAACAACCACAGACATAAACAAAACAACATGAAAATAATAAAAACAGTACAGAATTTCCAACAAGGTGAAAAGTTAACAATTGTTGTTGTATTGCATACTGTTATCTCCATATTGGTTACTCAAATAAACAAATATACACATGTAAGAATGATCAAACAACTTAATATCAACTGTTCCTTTCAAGAAAGCAATAGAAATGAATAATACAATTATCATGGTCAGTGTACGTGTGTGTGTGTGTGTGTGTGTGTGTGTGTGTGTGTGTATTACCCCTTCTTTGTTTTCTCCTTTCCCTCATCCCAGTCACTCTTTCCTTTTGAACAGTTTCTATCCCTTTCACATTATCTATTGTACCTTTTAGATTTCATTTACTTTTTCAGGTTTTTATACTAGGGAGACAATACAGTGTTTACACATGTGATTCTTATTTATTTCACTTAGTATGATCTTTAGCGGCAACCATTTATCTACAAAAGCCTGTAGTTTGTCTTTCTTTGCAACTGAGTAATATTCCATTATATAAAAATACCACAGGCTTTTTGATGTATTCCTCATTTGATGGGCATTTGGATTGTTTCCACTATCTACCTATTACAAATTGCACTGCTATAAACATGCGTGCACACGTACCGCTGTGATATAATGTTTTTAGTTCTTCTAGAAAAATACCCAAAGGAGAATAGGTGCATTGAATGGGACCTCTCATCCTACTTTACTGAGGAATCATCAGTTATTTCCAGTGACTTGCCACAATTTTTATGTCCATGTATGAACGTTCACTTGTGGTCTTTCCAATGTTGTCCATTAGCCTTTTATTTTTTTATTTTGATTTTTATTTTCAGAATCATTGTACACAAACATTCCCTTATAGTGTATTACATATAATAAGTTGATTTCTACTTCTTTCCTTTTACAGATTAAAGGGATGATGGTCTTCCAGAAATCATAAATGTTCAAAGTTCCTCAAAAATGCATTTTTGAAGATTTTTTCTGAAATTAAGCTTATTTTTTTCTAGTGAGTAGTGCATGGAAGCAACTGTACAATAATAAGATACATAACCCAAGAATTGGGTTAATCTCTACCTTTAGTTTTTCTTATGTCTTCATACTGTTTATCAGTATAAGTTTTCTGTCTTATGTATGGTTCCATTATATAATAATCCTTACACAATTTACATATTATATTTTTACATCCAGTAATATTAATCTTGTTTTTATCTTTCCATTAAGTGCTATTCTATATGAAAATTCTTAAATTTTATTAATTAATGTTATATTTAATAATTATGTAAAAGTTATATCAATCCTTAGTTTCAGATTCTGATTCACTTTTTAAAATATGGCAAATGTAATCTGCACATACTAAAAAATTTTAATTACCTTATCCTAACAGTTCTTCTTCTGCATGACAGCATTTTTTATTGTTTTAAAACATTAAGCAAGGTTTCAGTTGAACATAGTAATAAGGACAGACATATTCTATAAATTATGCTTTCCTTTTTATTTTTTTTTATTTTAAGGATAAAAGGAGGGAAACATTAACAGACATACAACATTTTACAACATATCACAAGCACAATACAGACAATACAGAGTTACAAACAAAGTGGTAGGGAATTAACAATGGTAGTTGTATTACATATTGATATCTTCAAAGTGGCTTCTCATGAAAACAGATATAGACATGCAATACTGGTCAACCAAAGACTCATTGACAGTTTCTTTCAGCATAGAAACAGCAGATAGAAGAACAACCATGTTATCTATCCTGTATATACATACATACAAAATTTCTCCTTCTTTCCCTTCTCTTTTCCCACATCCCAGAAGCCCTTTACTCTTCGGTGGTTTCCTATCATTTCACAGTGTCTATCATACCTCCCAGTTTAAATTAACTCTTTCAAGTTTTACACTAGTGACACAATGCGGTGCTTGCACATGTATGTTTGATTTATTTCACTTATGAGTATGGTCTCTAGTTGTGACCATTTAAATATAAAGGCCTCGAGTTTATCTTTCTTTACAGCTGAGTAATATTCCATTATATAAAAGTACCATAATTTTCTTATCCAATACTCGGTGGATGGACATTTGGGTTGCTTCCACATTTTAGCAATTACAAATTGTGCTGCTATGAACATAGGTGCACATATATCACTGTGATATGATGTTTTTAGATCTTCTGGGAAAATACCCAGCAGGGGGATAGCTGGGTTGAATTGGACCTCTAAACCTAGTTTTCGGAGGAATCTCCAAACTGATTTCCACAGTGGTTTCACCAGTCTGCATTCCCACCAGCAGTGGAGAAGGGTTCCTATTTCTCCACAGCCTCGCCAGCATTTGTTATTGGTTGATTTCTTAATGCTAGCCATTCTTACTGGGGTAAGGTGGACTCTTAGTGTTGTTTTAATTTGCATTTCTCGAATGACTAATGATGTTGAACATTTTCTCATATATTTATTTGCCGTTTGTATCTCCTTGTCTGAGAACCAATTTTACAAGAAATTTAGTTTGTTCATAAATTTTCATGCCTATAAGAAATATAATATCCATTTTCTAGTTTAAATTTTTCGTGTAGTGCTCATAATTGAATACATTTTAAAAATTCATATGTATGAATCAAAATCTATCAAAATATACCGAATTAGAGATTTTAATCATGCCAGTATATGATTAATGTGAAAAAATACATAGTAGGATTCAGATTATGTTGCCCAGACTTTAAACAATGCCTTGTGATGACTGTAAGAATTCTCTCATTAATTAACTTCCCAGATACAGTGGTTTAGGTGCTTATAATTTTCTCGATACTTATACCAAACCATATTATTCTGACTTTTAGCACCCCCTTTGGGGAGACGAACCCAGGAGATCATACCAGTCATCTGTTCTTTTGTTTCTCCAAAATGGAATATGGGGGCTGGGGATTTAGCTCAGCAGCAAAAGCGCCTGCCTGGCAAGCGCAAGGTCGTGAGTTTGGTTCCCGGTACCGGAGAAAAAAAAAAAAAAAAAAAAAAAAAAAAAAAAAAAAAAAATGGAATATGCTACAATATAAATTTAACGTTTTGTTCTATGGAGTAAATATTAGTTATTCACTAATGGATGTTAACATAATTGAATCTGCATGAGAAAAAGTAAATGTAGTTTCACAATTTTACCTTCCAAAAAAGCTAATCATGAACAATAAATGTCAGAAATTATATGAAATTAGCAATGTGTACTGTTATAACTTTTTATGTCCATAAATAACTATATGAATATTAATGTAACATTATAGAACAAAGTACATATATAATGATTTTAAATATATATTAAAACACAATTTGTAATATACTTATTATTGACAAAGTTTTATATCCAGACCTAAAGTAAAGAAGAAAATGAGCAGCTTATTAGTAAATATATAGCCATAACAGAATTACATTCTATTGTCTCTCCCTAGTGTAAGAAACTGAAAGGGTAAATAAGATCCTAAACGTACAAGAGAAATTGTGAAAGGGAAAGAAACTGCTCAGAAGGAAAGAACAACTGGGGTGGAGGAAAAGAGAAAAGAAGGAAGGGAAAAAATATATATAGTTCGAGATAGTTAAAATAATTGTACTAATTTCTATTAGTTCATTGAAAGGAACAGTTAATTCTAACATTGTCTGGTAGACTTTGCATGCTTATATCTGATAATTTGGGTGACTATTTTGAAGATAATAATATGTGATATAATAACCATTGTCAATTTCCTATCACACTGTTTTGAAATTCTATATCTTTTATTGTTTTTTCTCTTTAAAATAAAAAAATAGTCTGTAACAACTATAGATTGCAGACGATGCATGTATATTGCAATAGAACTTTTAATTAAATACAAAATAATTATTTAAAAAATAAAAAAATCCAAAGGTATAAAATTATAAGCAAAACAAGATCTTTTAAAATTGTTTCAATTAGATGTAAAACTTTATTGAATTTGAATCTTAGGAACATATTGGAACTTACTGAACAGATTCAGTAAGATGAAAAGCAGAACGATCTGAAGTGGTAATGCATATTATTGTACAGACAGATGGAAAAATAAAAAGAGAAATTACTGAACCAAGAGATAATCTTAATATGTCTAATTGGACAATGGATTTAACAAAGGGAAGGGAAGAGAATGCATAATGAGAAGATAAAACGCTAATTGGATGAAACTTTCTCAAATGCAAGTAGCACAAATCTTAAATAGAATAAATGTGTAGGTGGGTGTAGTTTAGTCAAACTTTGGTACTAAGAATAACAAAAATTGTTAAAAGTGTTTCGATACTGGCATAAAAATACTTGGAGTAGGCTTTGAAAGAAAATGCAATATCTTAGGGATTTCTGAGGAAAATACTGATCACCAATTGTATTGTATCTAGATTTATGTGAACCACAACAGCTTCTCTATGACACGTATATCATACAATTACTAAATAAAGGATTAAGCAAAATATTTCAAAGTCCTCAATTTTTTTTTAATTTTAGGTTTTTAAACAAAATAATAAGCATGCACAAATTTTCATTTCATTATAAGCTTTTGCATTCAAAAATGTTACACCAAAGTGAAGAAAAAATAAAGAACACTTTGTTATCCAAAAGATATTAGGAGAAAAAATCATAAAGAAATTAAATAAAAAACCATACAAATGATGATGATAAAAATGAATGGAATCTAATATATCAAAAATTATTCCAAGCAAAAAGGTTTCAAATGTCACACATTAGCAGTCTTTCAAAAATTATATTATACCAAAGTCTAAGTAATGATACCTTAGTAATATCTAAGTCAATATCTTAGTATTATTACAAAGAAGGGTTTATAACACAAGGCGTTATTTGTCCTGAAGATTATCACTTCTTTGTGAATCATATACATAAAAGTAATAATGAAGGGGCTGGGGATTTAGCTCAGTGGCAAAAGCGCCTGCCTGGCAAGCACAAGGTCGTGAGTTCGGTTCCCGGTACCAGAGAAAAACCAAAAATAAAAAAATAAAAAAAATTAAAAAAAAAAAGTAATAATGAGAAGGGACACTGATGGTTTGAGCTCACTCATGGCTAATGATAGAATTTTTCATATATTAGCAGTAGTTTAAAACTTAAAGGAATTTTCCATTATATTTATCTCAGGAATGCAAGAACAACTTAATACTGAAAAACATGGAAATATATTTTACCACATTAAAAGATCACTACAAAAAAGCAAACGTAGGACTATCTTGCTATGTCTAGAGAAGGTTTAAAATAATTCCTCAAGATGTCATTGGTATTGATGTGTCTTAACTGGGAATAGGAGTACAGTTCATTGTCTTAATAAAATTTGCCACACTTACTACATGACACAGTTAACAACGAATATTTGCACGGTTTCTCCTTTTCTTAGGAGAATTAACAAGAGTGGAAATTTCTCTTTTTCATCTCTTCTGGACCCCATTATCCTGGAAATCCCAAGAAGGCCAAAACTTACTTACAAGCACTCCTTACCTAGACCCTAAACAGAGGAAAAACTCTCACTCACAATAGCTGACTTGTTCACAGACTCTATTATCAACAACTTGAGCACAACTGAAAGCAGTAACCAGCTTTCTACACAGAAGACTGTTGTGTTCCTGTAGATTAGCAGAACACAACTGAGATGTTTACTAAGAAACAAACCACTGAAAGTAATATTTATAAATATATCTCACACAATATATTGGTGGGATAAAATAGAACAACAATAAAAGGTCACAGAACTAGAGTATAGAAAGGACATACTAATGTGCATATCAAGGGGGGAATGGCTACCTGTCCAGGGTTTACGCAGTGAAGAAGCACTGTTCCTTGTGGCAACTGTAGGAATAGGAAGTAGAAATTTAGATGTGGGTCAGGTTGTGAGAGACTTACTGCATCAGATTACAGAAACGAACACTATTTTCCTGTGTGTGCCGAATTACAGAAATTTGGAAAGCTGGTTGAATATAAGCAGAGCTATATTTTAGGGAGAATCACATTCTAGCAGAGGGACTAAATCAGCGAGGGCCTAAAGACAGGAAGACCTTCCAAGCATGTCTTCTCTATATCATTAGAACTTTAAATTTAACAGATATTAAAACTTTCCAGTAAACTACTTCTATAATCCGTAACCATTTAGCAATGCTCTTAGAATATACATCATGACACTGTTTTCCTGCAGCGTATTTATTATTATTGTGGCCTATAAACTTCTTCATACATCTTCTTAAAATGGCAATCTCTACTGCAAAACTTCTCTGTATATCTTATTAATATTGCAATAACCATTAAGACTATGCAACATATTTCTGAGTAATATGGCAATAACCATTAGCTTACTTTAATACTAATAAAACATATAAACATGTCACTGTAATGTATACTGCTAAGTTCATGTGCATTCACCGGGTGATGATTTGAACAGCATAGCAGAAACTCTCAAGTGGTAAAGTGGAAAGGCCAGTTCTTGGGAGTTAAGAAGTCTGAGCTTAATTTCTGGCTTTGCAGTATTCTAATTGGGAATATGAGTGCATTATTTCTGCTCCACTGGATTTAGTTTTTATTTCTTTACATGGATGGCAAAACCATGCAGAGTGTGGGAAGCTTTAATGAAGATGAAATAGGTGAGCTTTCTAGTGGAGTTGCCAGCATCTGATAGATCCAAAATAATATGATTTACCTCTTACTTTCCTCTAACATCGGATAACACAGTGACTTGGTAAAAAGTATGACACACAGGGCTGTGCTTCTGAGTATGGGTGGTGAGGACAGTGCTACAAATGGCATAATGATGAAAATATTAAAATGAGAACTGCAAACATTAATTATTCACACCCAATATATTAAAATAATTGGAAATGTGCCAACGATTGACTAACGATTCTAGTAGTTATAAGTCAGCACTAATAGCATGTCAGATTAAATGAAGGCCCTAAAAATAAAATCCTCAAAATGATGCAAATACTGGTAGAATTGATAATTATTCAGATTTATATCATTTAGTTGGGAATATGCACTCAATAAAGTATAAATTCTGCGTTGTATATCATTTGGTTTTTATGGCAAATAAAATATTTATACTCAGAGTCACCTTTTTTAGGGCCTGGGGATATAGCTCAGTGGTGTAAGCGCAAGGTCCTGAGTTCGATTCCCCATACAAAAACAAAACAAACAAACAAAAAACATCAGTCACTTTTTTTAAAAACCTGAGACATTACAGGGGCTTACAATTCTATTACAATGTTTTTTTTTTCTTTTGTTTTTTTGTGGCATACAAGAGACTGAACTCAGGGCATCACCCTTGTTAGCCAAACACTTCACCTCCGCTGAGCTACTTTCCTAGCCTCAATGTTGTGACATTTAAAGAGGATATATTGAATATGTAAAGTCAACTTGCTTTCTATATGCACAACAGATGATGCATTGTCATTCAAAAACAAGAAAGAATGCAGTTTCAGGGGGAAAAAAAACCCACTAAAAACAAAACACTGCAATCGATGGAGTAAGATGGTAGCGTGGAGCAGAGGTAATGAAAATAAGAGTGACTACTGATTTGTGCTCTAACCATGGACTTAGGGATAAGGGTACCAGTGGAAACTGAAAGCCAGTGCCCTGTGTTCATCAAGCTCATGCCCTGCCACACTATTTGTGGCAGTCAGAGGCAAGTTTACCCTCCCAGGGAATTTATACTGTCAGAAAGCTCTCTCACACTCTGCGACTGCATGCCCGGCCTTAGTTCAAATGGGCTGCTTATTTAGCTTTGTAAGGTAGACACATGGAGTATTGTTACTTGAGCTTCATGAGGATACACCTCCAAGAAAATATGGGAATGGACAGATTTGTCCCTTGATGGGTGCAGGACAAGGGGTAGCAACACGTGGGTGACCCAGATGCCCTAGTAGTGCCCTCTGCTTGTCAGAATTTTATACTGGCCTCTCTCTGGCTCCAGGAGCCCACCTCCAGCTGTGACAGATGGCCTAACTGTAGAGACACTTTTCCTCCTTTTCTTAATGCATTTCCTTTACAAAATGCAATGGCTAATTGCAATTTCTTTCTTTGTGGATTTGTGATATATTTTCTAATAGTCTTTTGCAAGTTTTCACAGACCAGGACTATCTAAAGTACCCGGGAATCTCCTTAGAATGTAATCACAAAAGAGGACAGCACCCCTATCTGCTTGTCATTGTCGCAGTGTGGGGACCAATTTCTGAAGGCTTTTCTCCAAGTGATAAAACTAGCTCCTATCATAAAGACGAGAAATTTTACTTTTCTTTGGATGCAATCAATTAAAAAGCAGAATTATCTCTAATTCCCTGTCAAGGTTTTTCACAGGAGTATGGTGACTGGTATTTTGATCTGCAGACTCCTAGTAACAAGTAGTTCAGTATAATGTATTGCAACCTTTGTGTTGGCCCCTGCTAATATTATGCCTCTTTGGAAACTGGGCCTTCAATCGTATACAGACCACAACTTCAAATAAAGAAAATATAAAATACCCTGTGAGTCATCTAGATGTATAAATGGAAACTGCCCTATTTCAATGCCTTCCTTCTAAAAGACATACCTTTTTCTTTCTCTTTTTTGGGAGTCTGTGGGTGGGTGGGTACTAGATATGGAACCTGGAGTTTCACATGCTAGGCAAGTTCTCTAACACTGAACAGCACCTCCAGACATTTTAAACTATTATTTTTAGACAAGATCTCTCTAAATTGCCCAGGTTGGTCTCCACCTTGTGATTCTCCTGCCTCAGCTTCCCAAGTAGCCTCAGTTATAGACATGAGCTGCCACCCACATCTCATTCCATGATCCCCCTTTTCCACAACATTTTACCATTTTTCTGCCTCAAATAATACAAATCAGTTTTTCATAGCTTTTGGATTTCACAAGAGTGGAAGAATGCATAATGTACATCCACCTTTGTTATATTCGTTCAATATATCTGTGAGATTCTTACAAGATATTGTCTATCATTGTATACCATTATGTATATAACTTGAAGATTTTCTACTATGTAAATATATAATCTTTCTTTTTAGATTTTATTTTTCTTTTTGAAACAGGGTCTCGCTATGCAGCTCAGGCTGACCTTGAGCTCACTTTGCAGCCCAGGCTGGTCTCGAACTCACAACAATCCTCCTGCCTCAGCCTCCCAAGTGATGGGATTACAGGCCTGCACCACCATGCTCAGTTTGTAAATATATAATCTTTTGAAAAATGAAATAATTTTATGTCTGTGTTTCTCTACCATATATTTATTCGTTGCTAGATTAATTTAGAATCTTTAATTATACATTTGTACTGTGTTTGAATTAAATTGACTTTTCTTTTTAATTTTATGAGACAAATATTAGCTGATTTATTTTATTTTCTCTTAATATATTCATTTGTAGCCATGCATGGTGGCACACACCTGTATTCCCAGCACTGGGGAGGCTGAGGCAGGAGGATTGTTGTGAGTTCAAGGCCAGCCTGGGCTACAAAGTGAGCTCAAGCCTAACCTGAATTGTATAGTGAGACCCTGTCTCAAAAAAAAAGACCAAACATAAAATTCATTTATAACTAAAATCTTGCAATTAAGAAGTGCTTTACTGATAGCTTCAAATTGTGTCATGCCATTTATTTATTTATTTACTTACTTTAGGGGGTACCAGGAATCAAACTCAGGACCTTGGGCTTACCAAGCAGGCATTTGTGCCACAGAGCTATATCCCCAGCCCTATGCCATACATTTGTGACTATGAATTTTACGTTATTTTTAAATTGTTTTGAGATTTGTTCTATAACCTAAAGTTACTTAGATCTGTGTCATTTTGTTTCAAATAAAAATCAAGAAATTATTAAATGTACAGTTAGAGAACATTCTCTAAATGTTTTTACATCTGTAAACGAATAAAATAATCTATAACATGATCAATATTGTTAAATATTTCATTCTTATAAGAAAAATAATATCCACTTGTCCATGTTCCACAGTGTCTTGTATTTGAAAGGTTACTCAAACTTCCTAATTATATTATGTACATATTCATATTGTTCCTACTTTTGTGTATTCAACATATCAGTTAATGAAATTTAAAATCTGCTATTTTTGTAGATTATTTTACACTGAATTGTGTCACTTATCAATTTATATACTTTGTAGTATTATAAGGAGATGACTATAAATTTAAAATCAACATATCTTCTGGATGGAAATATATTTCATTGTCAGGTAAAACGTAAGGGCTTAGGTAGAAAAAAACATTAATTCCTAATTTGAGTACTTTATATGAGATGATAATACTTGTGTTCTAAAATATGAAATGTTTATTTGTAGAACTCTAGCCTTATTTTCTTATATCATCATTATAATCAATGCTTTTAATTAATTTATTTATTTATTTTGTCTGTTTGAGACAGGGTCTCACTATCAGTTCAGGCTGGCGTTGAGCTCACTTTGTAGCCCAGGCTGGTCTCGAACTCACAATGATCCTCCTGCTTCAGCCTCCCGAGTGCTAGGATTACAGATGTGCACCACCACGCCCGGCTAATTAACCCTTTTAACGACTAGAGTACTGGTTGTGTGGGTGACTCGTGAAGCACTTATATGAGTTGTGGCCTGTGCATGGCACCATATTCAGTCCCCAGAGGGACAGCTCCTCTACAACAGAGCAAGAAAACCAACTCATTATGACACAGTTGAAGCTTTTCAAGGAAATAAGCTAGAACACCAAATATACATTCAATAAAGCATCAATACATGGTGCAGCAAACACTGACAATCACTCCATTGTTGTAGTGCCATATGTCCCATTCTGAATGGTCCTCAATCACGTTGATAAATAGATCTGTAAAAATGTCCATGAAAATCCTGTGCATAAGGTCTATCAACCTGCTGTATATCATCAAAGGTACTATTTTGTCCCACAGCAATTAAAATACTATTTAAGAAATATTGTTATATTTAACTAAGACATCAGTGCCAGTATATAGTTTGGAACTAAATCAAGTTTAGAAATAGATCAATATGTAACAAGTCAGAAAAACACACTTTATTTGGAATGGAGTTGTAGAAATGCTTAGTGATAGATTCTTACCTTGAACTTAGTCATGTGAAAATAATTTTATGTTAAGAAACTTCTGAACATAAACTCTCCAAATTTAAAATTAAATAGGATTTAGAAGCTCCAATTAACCTAAGAGATGAAAATAACATTCTTCTATAAGCATAACAACCCTTTGTACATTATGTTTTTACCACTGAGCAATTTTTCCTTGCAGAATACTGAAATTTATTGTGGAAAGTAAATGTTTTTGTTACTTTTCATGATGGTGAGACAAAAATACCAACACCCACAAGCTAGGAGGAAAGGTATATTTAGGTTACAGCTTGTAGAGGTTTGAGCCTATTATCAATGGGCTCCAAGGCAGAGTGACATGGCAGACAGGTATCACTGAGGAGAAAAAGTTCATGGCAGGCCGAAGGTAGCAAAGCAACAAGGGATGAGAACAGCTCTTTCTATCACTTAAATTCTATTCAAACTATTTAGAGTGGGGAGCACTCATACCCTTAATCCTAGTGCAATTGGTCTGAGGACTGCACCATGAATTCATTCCAATATTACACACTCCAGATTCAGGCACTTCTGAAAAACATCCTCCTATGACTGCATACGGCTTTGTGGAAACATCTACACATGAGCCATACCAGTTAGCCAGTAAATTTGTAAATAATCTATTTGCCTTATTGCTATTTTTAGTGAGAAATGTTAATTCTGTTACAAATCAGCAAGTGTTTTGGTGAAAATTTTCATGTGTAGAGAGAACTTTGAGAAGTTTATCTTTGATAAGGATTGCCTTATATAAAATATTGTTTGGGATAGTGTTATCTCATGGTGTTGCTAAGGTAAGGACTATGATTTGATATTCACAGCTCTCATTTGTTGAAAATGATTTCTTATTCTAAGCAAAATGTTATTATTATTTGTTTTGTTCTTTCTTTCCTTATATTTTCATAGGTGAAAATTAAGCATGAATCATAGTTAGTCAGCTGTGGGTTGAACAATGGAAAAGATAATTAGCAGAAAAAGGAAAACATTTTAATACTCCAGGCAATAAAATATGTTCAAAAATCCTTTCTTCAAAAGTGCAATTTAGTTTTTAGTATGTTAGATAAAATTCAATATTTCAGCAATCTCTGAACAGTCTTCAATTGTGATACTTGACCATATTTTCTTCACTCAGTCTTCTGAGTAAAGGCTTCAAGGTTATGTTAATATAGAGATTCAAGACTAAAGCCAAGTGCTTGTCTTGTGAGACATATTCTCCATTGTGAGGATCATAGATGCGTGGAGGATGGTGATATACAGGCACTAAAATTCTGCAGATGTGTGTAGGTATATTGAATAAGCCACTTAAAGCAATTGCCTTCAGCCATCTCTGTGATAAGCAACCACACATGAGATGTACACATTTGAAATGAAAGAGCTTGCTGTAAATCTAAATGAAATCCAAAGGCTGACATTTACCTCATTTTGGTTGGACAGGAAAGAGATGTATTTTAGATTGAGAAACATATTTAAATACTAAAGATAAGTTTTAAAAGACATAAAAATTCTGCCACAGCATTCTCACTTAGATTCACTGAAAAAAAAATGAGTTTGATATCTATTGCATGTATATTTTTAGGATAACGGAAAACTTTGGTCATGGTCTGAAGTAGGATGAGTGTTTAAAGATAAATTAGAGGGAAATCATTTCATTATTTAATTATAATACAAACAAGAAGGAGGATCATAAAGATGACAGAAGAGACCAGACAGTGGAATCATGACAAAGAAACCACTGAGTCTTAATCACTACGATCTTCATAGAGATGTAAGATGTTGTTCACAAAGCATTGTGAATTTCAACTTTGCATGGGAATTTATTTTCTTTTTTTTTTTTTTTTTCGTTTTTCTCCGATACCGGGAACCAAACTCACGACCTTGCGCTTGTCAGGCAGGCGCTTTGCCGCTGAGCTAAATCCCCAGCCACGGAATTTATTTTCTTTAGACTATATATGTGGTGCTTTTGGTTCAAAATGCCTGCAGTGTCTTTTGATAAGTAAATCAGAAGAAAGAAGGACAATGAGAAGAAACAGAAATAATGCTAGCCACCGAAAATTTGAGGAAATCTCTGGCATGAGGAATTTCCCTTATTCTTGAAAATATGTAATTAGGAAAGAGCTAAATCTCACATTAGGAAAGGTAAAGGAAGTTGATATTTTTATAAAGTTCAGGGCTTGCACGACGAGATGCAATTAACATCCAAACATGGAGATATTTCTGGCAGGAAAGAATGCTTTTATGACCTGGGCTTTCACCTTCATGAAAAGTGAGGTTAACAACAGAAAAAATAGCCTTGATCAATACTCAACAGTAGTTATTCTTTTTTAAAAAAATTGTTAATTGATAATTGATTTGACCAATATTGAAACCACTTATCTTATTATTTGATCAAAGTGGGTAAATAAAATAAATTTTATTCTTAGAATTTAATCTGAAAACAAAAATCTCTGCAGCAATCTGTGAAATTATTCACAGATTAATTTTACTGAAGTAAGTCTCATTTATGTGTTTGTTTTAGTAAAGGCTATCCTCCTCATCTTACTACAAAAGTGGAGATCTTTTCATCTTTAGCCCTTGATAAATGTTGTCCTGTGAAAAGTAATAATTGCCTTATTACTAATCACCTTGTTTATCCAAAAGGACACTTGACTAATACTAAGGACACTCCTCACTGACAATGGTAATTTTGCATCTTTAAATAAACTTCTTATTCTAGTCACACTCAAAAGGTTATGACTTCAGCTTTGTGTCAGTAGACAGTCGTAACAAAACTTACCACAAACATGAAAACTTACGAAATTAATTGGCCACAGTTTCACAGGATCTGGCAGCAGACACGAGATTCTCTGATGCAAAGGACTTTCTCCCTCACAGTACAGTAGGTTACATTATTTTGTATTTATACTGTCTGCCACTTCCCCCTAATCTAATAGGGCAGTGGGGAAATCAGCGGTGGACTCACCACCCCGAGTTCACTTCAGTAATGACTGAAGAGCTCCCCATTAAATGGCAGCTACCATTTGAGGGCATGGCATTCAGACACACCCCTACTTTGCACTAGAGAAAGGAATTAACTTTATCATACTAATCAGAAAAGACGTCTGGCCTCTGCCAGCCATGATACAGTCTTTTGTCTTCCAAAGCCCTTTGCCATACAAAAATTAAAAAAAAAAAAACCACAATCTATACAAAAGTATGATGGACAATTACTTTCAAAACAAACAATCTGAGAATCAACCAAGACATAGAAAGCAAAATTAAAATGATATTTTGAGTAAAAGAATTTAAATACAAATCCAATAGAACGGGAAAGGAAGTCGCCTGTTAGTATGGAATGTGCCAACGAACACGTACAGTAATTAATAACTTCTGCAGAGCACATTTCTGTCATTTTCCTCTTTCTTAAAAGTTCTCTTGCAAGAAGCTTCCTCTGCCTTTTGACTTTTCATTAAATTCTTTAATCACAATTTGTCATAGACAGCATTTATCATCAAAACATTTTGTGACTAATACATGCAAACTTATGGTGCAGATATTTTAACCAAAGGAAATACTGTAAATTCCTTTTCAAAGTGCTTTTATTTTCCTTAAAGAAACAGAACTTATTTCTTGGCAGACAACCACACTCATTACAGAACGAACACAGAATAAAATGGATGAAAGATCAAGTAAATACTACAGAAGGTAATATCTCATTAACTCATGGGTTTCCTCACATTTCCAAAAGACTTTACTACCTACAAAAATCCAAAATAAGCTATTGTTTGTTCTTTCACAGTTGTACACATTACCTATTTTTACTGGACTGAACTTACTATGGATTTGTAGCCTCAACCAAAATATATGTTCTGTTTAACCTTCATCCGTCTTATTGTAACTTTTCTTTATGGGACTCAGAAATAGACTTCCTGTGATTTACAGCCACTCTGTTCTTAGAAATACTGGAACTGGTACAGTACACAATCTCTGAAACATAACAGTACAGACCTAAAATGAAACATCTGTTTACACAATCAAGCAAGACCTCTCAGACAGTTCACAACTCAACAATAGTTCCTCTTGCTTAATGTCTCTTCACTCAATTTTTGTAGGAAAATGGGTACACATAGAGAGTATAATGTTAGCTAAAATAAATCACACACAAAAGCTTAAATAGTTTCTCTAATATGAAAAGTCTAAAATATAAATAAAGAAAAAAACTAACCATTATGTAATAGGAAATAGGGAAATAGACCTTTTGTGAAAGAGCAGAGGACAAAGGAATGAAGGGAGTAATGGAAAATGGGAGAGAAAGGAAATGAGAAAAAGAATTGAGATGTATAGTACATGTACCAGCATCTCATGAGAAATAGAATTATCATGTACTGCAAACATTTACTCATAAAAACTGCAGTAAAATTAATGTATACAGCTTCATAATATTCTGCTTATTATTCTTAACAAACTATACTGTGAGAAGATAAGTAGTATGTTTGCTTTGATGTCCTTCATAGGTTCTGATGGAGAATTTGTCAAACAGAAATCTATCACATTCAATAAATTCTACTGACCACTAATATTATGCTAAGTATGCTTATATGTTTCTTTGTATATTAGCAGCTGGCCCTCTTCCCGCTAATCAACAGAGTTGAAGATGGATAAAGTACGTCACATTCTAACTTTTGAAAGTATCAATATAATTAATTTTAGTTTGATTGGCTTCATCATTAAAATAACTATACCATCCACATGGTATAAGTTTATAAGACAGAGATCTTTACTTTCAATTTTCTCAAAATGATGTTGAGTCTTTATTTATAGCCCTGAAGAACTTTTTAGAGATCCCTGAATGTGTACTTCTGCAGAGAACAACAAAAACCCAATTTAGATACGTTAGAGTAAAATAGAAAATAAAATAATCTAACATTGATTTAGTCACTGTCTTTAAAAATGGTGTCATGAATCTTATTCTTTGTTTATTTCTCTTCTTTCCCTTTTTCCTCCTACCTCATTTTTCTTTTAAGGCTTATTCTTCTTCTGTAACTAATTTAAAAATATTATTTGAATCCCTGCAATGTATCACACAATGTGCAGCATGATGAGTGTCATGCTGGTCATTGGAGACACAATTCATTCCTTCTTCCAGCTTTCATAATAGTTGAGGGGACAGAACATGTATTTGAAATAACCCACTACAATGCAGTGAAGTATGTGTGGGGGCTGCCACAGTTACACTTACAAGGTTTGAAATAGTAGGATGGGAAGAACAAGCTGAATCCTGAAGACTTAAATGTTCATGTCCAAGCTCATCCTTCATTTCTTCTCTTTTTATATGCAATCTTCCTACTTTACACTTGTTATTGTCAACATAACATTTATATTTATGTCTCTATGATGTGATGAAGTGTTTAGTGCTATTTTTATTTTGTAAATATTATATATGTAGATATTCAGCTTTCATTCCATATTCACTGAAATTCTGGAGTTTTCAGCAAAAGAAAAAGTAAGCAATTTTCAAATCATGATTAACTTAATCGAAACATATCCTTAAACCAACAAATTAAAAAGAAAAGAGCCAGGTCTGACCTCAGAGTATGTGTTAACACATGGAGAAAATACACACACTACAGATAGTTCTTTATAGAACTTCTGGTTTTTGTTGTTTTAAAAATTTAAACTGTGGCATGGGCTGGGGTTGTAGCTCAGCAGAAGAAGCGCTTGCCTTGCAAGCACAAGGTTGTGAGTTCAATTTCTGACAGCAAAAAAAAAAAGGAAAAAAAATTAAACTGTGGCCAATAGATTGGAGCTAAAAATTAGTAGTTTATTTTTCTGCAAATCTCAAATCACTATGTGCAATTCATGCAAAATAATTTATACTTTCAAATAAAAATGTTGTGATTCATATCACATAAATAAATAAGTCAAGCTGTCAAACTTATCATGCTGCTATTATATTTGGCAGCAATCTAAACTTTATATTTTCCTTTCTATAACTGTTACAGAAATCTCTTTTTGGCACAAATCCATTCCATTTAGATGAATTAAGAATATATTAAGGTGGGGCTGGGGATTCAGCTCAGCAGCACAGCACCTGCCTGGCAAGTACAAGGTCGTTGAGTTCAATTCCTGGTAACAGAAGAAAAACAAAAAAATGAAAGAATATACAAAGGAATTCATTACTATAAGAATATCATGCTTAGCTAATATAATTGAGTCATGGTAACTAGTTGAATATTTTTTTCCCATAAAGATAACATGCTTTTCTTTTTCTTTTTCTTTTTTTTTTATGCTTGGGTCAAAGATATAAAGCTTAGTACAAGTTTGTATAATTGTCTAGTTGGTTAAAAAGATTTTGAAATATCTATTGAATTTGTGATATGTGAAAAGCTTTTCAGGTTATGAGTAATCCAATCATATACTATATTTGATAGCATTTTTCATAACCTAGTTTGTCTTAGGATTTTTAGCATATACACTGAAAAACAATTTTTATTTCAATGCTGATATTTTTTAAATAAAACATCAAAAAATTTACACTCGTTCTTTATTCATGCATTCATCAAGCACATATCCATTTTGGGTGTCAGGTGTTGAACTATATAAATGGATTAAGAAGAAAGTAGGACATATCTTTGTTTTGACTTGATTTAATACAGATTCCCAAAGAAAATACAAAAATAGTAAAAATGGAATATAGTAGAAGCTGTCATGGATGGGTTTACATGTTACTTCCTTAATGCAGGAGGACGTTGACCTGTCTTCGGCTGAATCCATTGTTGGTGGAATTTTCCCAGAGACTGTTGATTCAAAACAGAATCCTACAGTTTTGAAACAGTTTTTCAGATGTACCACACAGGAGTGATTATTTTGAGAGGAAGATTGAGACACAAAAAAGCAGATATCTAAAAGAGTGTGTTTTGTTTAGACAACGCAGGGAGCAAAGTATTGTTTGAGGAAAGGGCAGTAAGGAGTATAGGCTAGCTAGCATAGCTGGAGAGCAATTGCTTAATGCTAAATCTGAAAGTAGCACTGAAGTCCAGAGGAATGGAATAAGCAGAACTTGGCTTGAATCCTCTGTCAATACTTTGTTTTTTTTTCTGGTACTGGGAATCGAACTCAAGACCTTGCGCTTGCCAGGCAGGCACTGTGCCGCTGAGCTAAATCCCCAGCCCCCTCTTTCTATACTGTAGTAACTCTGTGACCTAGAAAAATTTCTTGATAGCTTTGAGGTTTTACATTTTTTATTCAAAACCTTGAGTTCAATATTTACATCTTTCTATGTATCTATCTGTCTAACTAACTTGTATGGTTTTCTGTAATTTAAACAAAATAATAATATTTATATGATGAACAGACTGCCTAGTTCAACTGAAATTTCAGCAGCCATTGAGATTTCAGTTATTATTTTCAGTAAGAGTGCTAGGAAGGTCATTCTACAATCTATGTTGAGAGTCTATTAAAAGTCCAGAGTATCTATTAAAAGACTATTACACTCATGCAGTCTACAAAAACATAAATGGATTTGTAACATTAACTATAAAAATGAAGCAGCGTCTCATTATATTTAATTTTTTATATCATGGTAAAAGCTCTGCATAACTTGCTTTTAGGTATTATTCAAAACAACCTTATAAGGTAGGTATATGTACCACTCAAGCATAGAAACATAACCAGTATTTCCCTGTGCAATCTAACTAGAGTCTTTGTTCTCTGCTTACATCATTTATACTATATATCCTGTCTATTTCCCTCATACTGATGCCCAGGTATCCTCTTAATGGCAACATCTAAGGCATAACCAAACAACTGGACATCATGAGGCTATGCAAACAGACAGAAAATCACCCATCATGATAGTTCTCATGAAAGCAAGATTTGGTGAGATCAACTGATAATATGTGAAATGAGGTAGAATGTAGTGTGCTGTGTTCAAGCACCAGGATGTTGTCTCCATACTCAGAGTGGGTCACCCATGGGCTCTACCAAACCCAACTAGAAGTGGTGTGAAGAGGATTCAGTCTTCTATATGTGGGAAGTGAAAAAGAAGGAACATGAAATTGTTTTCCACAGCTTATTTCCAATGACTAAGTGGCCGTGGATAGATTCTGAAAAGGGGTCGTAATAGAGGATGAAGAACCAGCCTGCTTTGAATCAGTTTAGTTCTATCCTTACAGGGTATTAAGCAAAGATCAATATGTTAATTCCATAAGTAAAAATCTTTGATAAAAAAAGTCCTCCCTGTTTCCTGCTTCCTTCCTTTTCAAGTGTCAAGTCAGCAGCCTAAAATATCTTTCCACTTTTACCTACTCACAACACCCAACTCCTCCTTTAAGTTTTAGATAGACTGGTGTCTTCTTTGAGAAGCCAGATTCTGTGCATTTTCACAGTCACTCGGCTACAACTTCCTGTGCTTCCATAGCATTCACTCTCTTAATACTGTCACAAGCAGTGAGCCTCATCCTTCCCAGGCCTATAATGCAGACAGCAGTTGACAAGGTTCCTGCTCTACAGCACTAAGCAATAAGTAATGCTTGTACATAAAAACTAAGCCACGAATTTTATTAATGTAAATGGAATATATATATGTATATATATATATAAAATGTAGAATAGAAATTATAATGACAGGTTTATAACTCCTTTGTAAATATCCAGGTTGAAGACACTATAAGGTGGATTTCTTTTCTTTAAGGTTCCATACTATTAAGGAGAATTATTTTAATAAAGAGTTACTGTCACTAGACCCTGTTGTATCCCTTTTTGTGCTTGTCTCAGTGCTGACCACACAATGTATACCACTGTGATGCTTACACATTCATGAAATGTGGTAACCTGACAATATCATCATTGCCTGTCAATTCTGATTAAGTGGTAACTTGAGTCAAATCCAAAATACGTAATCAAAGGAGGGAATCAGTATTTATTATATTACTAAAGTTTTTCAGTAATTTTTCAAATTACTAAATTTTTTCAAAATTCCCCCGTACAAAAGAGAAAAAGCAGCCACTTTAATTTTTATTTTCTTTCCATCTAATCCATGTGTTTCTTCAGTTTTTATCTCTAATCCAAGAAAAACAAGTGACTGGTTAAAATCATTTTGATAGCATAACCTGGCATTCTGCTACAGTTTAAAATATTATCTTTAAAAAGTCAGACAAATTTTAATCATTAATATTTCATATGATAACTTTATAAATGCATACTCTTAAACTATGTATTGAAGAGAATTAATACTACATAAAAGCTAATTTATATCTACATATTTGTGGTTCTGAAATTTCACCTGGCTTTGTGGCATTGAGTCATTAGGTCAGATTCTTACAATAACATATAGGTGTTCAGCAAAACCATTGCTGGCAGTGTGAATGCCTGGTGTATTTGACAGTGGCTGACCACAGGGTCTCACCCCGACTTTGAAACATCCTTCCTGGTTGTGTTTGTATCTGTGTAGAGTTTCAAGCCAAAATTGAATGGATGACTAGATTTTGAATAAGGAAGATGCCTGTGTTATATCTTTGTATTACCTTCTATAAAGAATTTTAATTTGGATAATATTAACTTGGAATATTTAAAATGAGAAATAGAGTGCTCACTAACTTTCATTAATATATTCTACTATAATTCGTAAAAATTTACTGAAATTTTCATTTACAGTGATTGCATTAAAAGAAGCACTGGAAGTAAAAATACTTCTTTATGTGAAATAGTATCAGCAAATTCTAAATGCTAAAACCTCACTACATTTGACCTGATGTGTTCCCGGTGAAATATGCATTTTTTAATTCACTTCTCCCTTGTGGTTCCCTATAGATTATAAAGATTCTTGATTTTAAATCTCTGAAAAAAAAATAATGAACATCTGTGAAATATAAAATGTAGGTTATTCACCCCTAAATTATGAGCATATAAAATAAATTTACTTTTTTCTCTGTTAATGACTACAGTTATTTTTATTAACTTACCCCACTCTTAAGATAAATATGGATATTTGGAGTAATGAATCTCTTTAGTTTAGAAACCTCCGAAGACTTGCGTGTGTCTATGGGGAGAGTTTTCAAAGTGTCCGCAGAAAACATCCACAGCTCCAGCCTCTTCTACCTATCCCAGCTATAGTTTTAGACAGGTTTTAAAGGTCCTTTCATATCCTGCCACTGTTGGCTTTTTTTTTTTTTCTCTCATCCTTTTGTATCTTAATTCAATAAGCATTTAGTGAGTGCCCACTAGGTGTCAGACGATTTCTTAAAAATTTGAAAAGAACATCTCTCCTGAAATCTCCACATATGTGGAAGAGATTGGATGAAAAAAAAAAAAAAAAGGAAAGGGTGAGAAAGAAGCAATTTTCTACTACATATTTTTAAAATGCTGAAGAAGCCAACTTTCTGAAAGCTTCTCAGTTGGAGCTAATTTTATTATTGGTTTGATATAACAAAATTTCTTTTTAAAAAATGGCTTCAAGTAATACATTAGTATAGTAAGGTAACATTTTGATTTTATTTCACAGCGCTGGAAATTGCACCCATAGCTTCCCCCATACAATGCAAGTGCCCTATCAGTAATAAGCACCCCACCCCCCACACAATTGTCTGAAAGTCTCACCTCTAGGAGGTATGACCTCATTCACAGAAAATTTAATACTTTACAGAAATTTGTAAATAATTATTCTTTCACTGATTCCAAAACCACGGTCTGAGTACCCATTACATGGTAGCTCCTATGCACTATTCTGTGAATAAAACAGAAATGAAAAGCAATGCTTTCTCTCCAGGAAAGCGTATTTGCTTAGCAAAAGAGAAGTTAATATCAGAAATACAGCTGAAATGTGAATACTACATACTCAATCAGCAAAGATAAAACTTAAGTGCCAATAAAAAATTTATTTTATATACCCATGGGCAATTTTCACATACAAATAAAATTTTGCTTCTTTTAACTAAGTATATATAATCTTAAAGCAAAGTAGCTCTAACTTTAGGGAAATTTTACTTTGTTTAGCATCTTCTTATTGTGATACAAAGAAATGCCATTTATTGTAAAAATGTGTCGGTACAGCTTTCAGTGAAAAAAATGCATAGAAGAAACTGAAGTAAAGACAATTATTTTGGAAAGGAATTTATAAATTTTTGCTGATAAATAAAATAGTTTTAACCTTATAGATTATCCTGTACATACCTCATAAAGAGGATATATAATTTTTCAATAAAAAATCAATTTTTAAATTCACTGATAGATTCTTTTTACTCATGTACTATCCCAGTACACCTGTCTCACGATTTTATTACATTCATTCAAAAACCTTCCATTTCCTGACTTGAGCCTTTGGATTCTGTCAGTGTAGTTTCTTAGCTCACTCTCATCAAGAAGATTTTCTTTAATACTTTCACTTTTTGTGCTCATAATTATTACTGGAAAGTCCTATTCCAGTTCTAATTTGCTTCTGTGTGGTCTGTTCCTAAATATTGCATAAAATGGACAGAATACACTACTGAGATGAATGTGGTAGAATAATTTCTTCTTGAGATGTTCCCTTCCTCCTGGGAATAAATAGCTTCCAAGAGCATTTCTTTGTCTCTTTGTTCTCATATCTGACACTCACTTCATCTTGAGATCAAGTGCCACTAATGTTGTTTCTGAAAAGAAGTGGGAGGAACCCAAACGGCCGAGCTGTTCCACTGTATTTTCTCCATTAATCACCTTGACGACAAATGCTTCCGAGTTCATTACCACATCTGGCGCCTGTTGACTCACTCAGTGTGGCCCCCTAGTGCTGCCCTACTTCTGCAAGAATGATTTTCTCTACATATTCTCTAAACTACTTTCCCCTGGCCCATGATTTTCCCACAATAACTCCATGAACCTTGATGCTCCGATGTTGGGGCCTAGCGACTTTATTGTTTTTTTTTTTTTTTTCATTTATATTTTTATTTTTCAAATAATTTGGCATTGCACTCATGGAAAATTAATTGCACTTATTGGGAGTTACGAAGTTTACACTTGCCTATTTTATTCCAATAATTGAAAAATGAGTACCTTTCTATTGTTGTGAGTTTACATTGGTTTTTGTGTACCCTGAAAATATTCTTATTTTGCTCAGTTTATTGATTTAATAGAAAAAGTTATGGAAATGTTTCTTTTGTGGACTTTTTGTTTTCATTCCTGAAGGAATAGCAACAATACTCCTCACATAGCTCTATGAGAACCTCAGTCTTTATTTTTCTCTCTTCTACTGCTTATATTGAAATATCTACCAAGGATTTTGAATCTTTGTTATTTATGAGTAAAGACGAACCCTTTGTTCTCCATGCTACCAAAAGTCTTAGAAAGCTTTTACAATATCTGTTAATTTCCTCTTAAATAAGGACAGAAAGAAAGAAAGTGAAGTGTTCTTCTAAGAGAATTATGGTACAAGATAATGAGTCCTGGAAAATACTGTACCAGAGCTGGATTTTTGAGAAAACATGCTATAGAGTAGGAAAACCATAGGTATTTAAGGAGTTTTTCAGGGCTCTCTACCCAAATCGATTGCTGAATACCAATTAATAAAATTACAGAACACTTACAGTTTCCATCGTGTGAGCCTTATTCTACCTTGGCATGAAGCTCTCATTTGAGCACCACACTGGGAAAAGAATTTTCCTGCTCACTGAATATAATTTGGCAGATTGAAACCCAAATAGTACTTCCAATTCCTGGTGCTTCCTGTACCATAGAGGACAGCACTATTTCAGAAGTCAGCAGAACAGCAGGTCAGGATTTTTATCCAAAGGAGTCAATATCTTCTTTCAGTTTTGTTAAACCTTTATAACCATGAAGTATGAACGGGATTCCCAAAGAATTCCCTAGTAGTATTCAGCGATCAGCTGATTTGTATTAAAGCCTTTTAAGGGTAAGGATTAACAAAAATCACTTGAGAAGGAAAATCAGTGGAGAAATAAACTCTCCAGATAATAACACCTAGTCAGTTGAAATGTGGTTATTAAATAAGTATGTAACAGAATCTGTCACTTGTTGGGATAATTGTTCTGTTTGGTTTATGGGTACTCCCTTTTTTAAAACTTGGAGATCAAATAAAACAATGTATATTGCTGTACTTTGCAATGACACGATGTTACCCAGGATAAAGTACTATGTATCACACAAATTCAACATTTTCTAATTGTCCTTTAAAAAATCTAGATAAATGCATTTTATTTCATTCAACATTGTGCATTGGATCATGATATGAAAAAGCCTACATGCTTTTATTTAGCATGAAAGTACAAATATAGCCTTTCACATCAACTTCATGCTTTCTGCAATATTCGGATAATTTTGACATTGCTACTATTGAAGAAGTATTTTGTTCATGAGCTGTTGATAAGTGGCCTAAGGAAATTGAAAAATCAGTGAAAACACTCAAGAGAACAGACCTATTACTGTTTTTAATATTCTAGATCAAAAAAAGTATCGTTCCGTTAAAACTGTATTCATATGTTAAGTGCTTGACAAGTTGGACATGGGACTTTAAATATTATGTCTTTCTCATCCTTAAGCCTTATATAATTGACAGAAAGGAGAATCTCTGGCAAGAAGAGGTAAATTTTAAATTTTTTGTTTCAGAATGTAATAGGCATCTTAGATTTTAAATAATAAACTTTATGAGAAGTTTCAGAAAGAGTGTGGTCTTTAATATATTAATGTATAACTTTAGAGTTTCAAAGCATGTATATAATTTTATCTTTTATTGCATTTATTCCCCATCCTTAACATATGCAACTGATTTTAAAATTGTATTGTTACATATAGCAGGTATCAATATTATGAAGGAATTTCATGCAAAACCTATAACTAGCATTATACGTGACAGACCACATATTCCCAAAATAGAGATAAGGCAAAGATGTCTGCTATCAGTGCTGAGATCAACACTGCACCAGACTTCCAAAATAATAAAAAAGAAAAAAATCATACAAATCAGAGTGAAAGAAGAAAATTATCATTTTTTGGTAAAATCTGACTGCTTGTAAATCAAGTTCCAGTTAATTGGAAAATAAAATGTTATATTTTTAACAATAATAAATAAATTTAGCAAGATTATAGATTCAAATCAATATAAATCCAGTTGCATTTTAGTATACCAGCAAAAATGAATATAAAAATTTAAAAATATCATGCATGTTAATATTGAATTATAAATATATGCATAGTGAATGTGAACTCACTACAGTGAAAATTATAAAATAAAGGTTTGAAAATATCAAAGTCAATGGAGAAATAGATTATATCAGTGGATTAAAGTTTTAGCATTTTAATACATATATCTTCCCTGAACAATACAAAACTTCAAAGTTATTCTTTCTTATAGAAATTGACATGTTGATGCTAAAATACAGATTCAAATGCAGAAAATCAAGGTAACAGATTCATGAACTTGGTTTTAATAATGTAGTTACTATAAATTTGCAATAATTTGAAGAGCGTAGATATATTCAGTCAGATAAATGGAAGAGAGCAGAGTACAGAAATAGACATAAGTATAAATGATTGATTTTTGTTACATATTTTAATGAATTTTTTAGGTAAAGGCTTAGATTACCACAAATGCTATTAGAACATTTGGATACCTGTGTGAGAGAAAATATGTGTATATTCTTACCTGAAGTGTCTTATACAATTACATGGAAGTAGATAATAAAACTGACAATAAGTTTTAAAACTGTAAACTTTAAAAATAAACTTACAAGAAAATCTTTGTACCCTTTAAGTAGATAAAAGTTTCCTGATATCAAAATAATCAAATTTGAATGAAAAATTTCAAAATTCAACTTTCTTCAAATTTTACATGTAAGCCTCTCATTGTAAATCATTAAGCAAAAGGAGAAAAGTATCAGAAAACACTTAATAGTTATATGGCTGCCCAAAGATTTTCTTGCAAAATACAGCCTTTTCTGTGTGTGATGTTTTTACCCAATAGTGTAACAGTGTCCCTTTACTAACTCAATTTGTTTCTAATAGTATCAAACTTTGGGAAATACATGGAGGAACCAAACATCATATGCATTTGTTTGGGGGATACAAAATGTTACAGTCACTTCAAGCATGTATTATCCATTTCTATATAAAATTAAGCAAGACCTTTGTTTGACCATCAATTATAAACCAACACCATATGACACAGATATTACTTCCAAAGGAAGATTTACAGAAACTTTGCTTATTGTACTCAATGGGAGAAAATGACAGTGATGTCCATTGAGAGGTAACATTATTTTTGGTCATTCATAAGATTCATCTTCAGCAATAAAAGGGGTTAACGCATGTTACTTGAAATACATGAAATTTACATTTGTGATGTGGGAAATAAGCCAGTTGCAAACGAATACGTATTGAAAGATTCCACATGTGTTATGCTCTAAACAGGAAGAACAAGCTGATCAGAAATGTGCTTTACACTGGGAATCTGGGACTCTTAATTTACTGAAATGGGAAGTGAGAAAATACTGCAACGATGAAAATTTCCTACAGGTAAATTGGATTTTTATCATATTGTACATATTTGTCAAAACCCAACAAATTATTTATTAAATTTTGCATTATTACTAGCCTAATTAAAAGCAAAACAATGAATTTATTCAATGACTGCTGATCTACAACAAAAACTACTACCAAGACATATGTAAAAATGATAATATCTGTGCAAATATGCAGGTGCATAGTTACATATATATAAATAATAGTTTTATATAATCAACAGAATTATAAATGTATGCCTATATAATCTGCATAAATTTGTATAGACATATAGGTTTTTGTGTGATGTGTCCATGACATATTTATGGCTTATCTTCACAGGAAACATCAGTGACTGTGAAAACAATATTGATGTGTAAAGAAGAAATAATATATGTCTGTACATTTTAAATTCTGGATATTCATCCATTCATTTATTTAATTAAAGATGTATTGTAAACTTTATTTGAATATTAATATACTCAACTATATTTAGAATGTTTATTTACATATTAATATATTACACCAAGGTCAACCCTGTCTATGTATATACTTAAAGCACATTTTAATATGGTATTCATTTGTTTATATACATAATTTTAAGCAGAAAAATATTATAGAATATAATGTGGTGTATTCCAAAAGCCTCATGATCTCACAGGTGAGGTTTTGGGAGTGCCTAGATATTGGATGTGTTATACTAGATCATGGGTGTGTGACACCGGGTTAGTCCATAACTGCTTGGTGTAGCATAATTATGGATGTGGATGACTTACTGATGAGGAAAGACCCATATTTGCTGTGAGTGGCAGCAACAAATAGGCTTATAACCGGGTTGGAATAAAAAGGTAAATGAGAAGGAAAGCTAATTCTCCCTGCTTGCCCTGCTATGGACTGCTTTTCCTTTGCTATGCTCCTCTGCTTGGAGACTGATGACTGTATTCTGAATCCCCTACAAATTGTGAGACAAAATAAACATTTCCTCCTTTAATTTGTGATTGTTAGGTATTTTGTCTGAGAAAAGAGATGGTAACTAAGAAAATGAATATGGTTTATCATTCTTAAAATTCTTTTATGAAGCAGTTCATTCTTTATTATAAAATTGGCATAATGCTTTTTCGTTGCTTTTATGACAATTCTGAAAAATTCTCACCAGTTTTTCTTCCACCTTTACCTAATTCTATAGACATCCTTCAACTCCTTAATAAGATCCTCTGTAGCACTTGTCACTCCTCATATTACAGAGTTTAAGGTTTTAACGTTTTCCTTTTGCATCACCCCATTCCCAAACTCTAAATCCTCAATAGTGCAATCATAAAATTTTATTAATCTTTTGATAGTTCACTGTGTAAAATTTCTGTTCAGTTCTTTTCTACCACTAGCATAGATGTTCCTCCTCTGTTTTGTACATATTAGATGTATGTTGATACCAAGGAGGCCTTAATATTTACATTAAAATTGAATGTTTCTACTCTAGGATTAAAGGTGGCACATAGATGGTTCTTACAGTATGTTAATATCTAATTTGTCTTTGGCATTACTATTATAACTGTTTCACTTGATATTCATGGGGTCATATATTTGTCACTTATTCTCTGTAAGCCAACACTTAGATTGCCTTTGTGACATTAACAATACTAGAGTAGATTCACAGAGAAGTTGCCTGCCTAGCTGAGTGCAGTGCATTCCCCTTTCTCAAAATAACCAACATGGCTGAATCATGAGGCTGTGGCAAAGGATTATAGTCAGACATATCGCTGAAAAACAACTAATGAGATCTCTATACTAGCAATAAGGTCTTTAGCGTTCACAAACCTCATCAAAAAACAAAACAAACAAACAAATAGAAACAACGGAAACATGGGAAGAAAAAGCAACAAAATGCTGCACTAAAACTCAGATTCCCCTAAAACTAGTCCGATGAGCAGAAATTAGAAACCAGCTCAAAGAGATACTCATGTGGCTTAGAAAAAGATATAACTAAACAAATAATGGATAAGCAAAAAGGTATAGGTGCTCTCAGAAGACATTAATGGAAAACTAGATGAGTTAAGCAAAATGATACAAAATGAATGATCAGTTTACCAAAGAATTAGAGTGTATAAAAATATTTCAAACAGAAATATAGGAAATTATAAATCATAGTGAAAGTATGAGCAGAAAGACAGACCAATGCGAGGACAGACTTTCAAAACTAGAGGAAAATGATACCTTCAAAGACCAAACTACTTAAACACACATTAAAAACACCAAGAGAAAATAAAAAAAATTATCTGACAACTGCTAGATGATCTAAAGAAGACTAATCTAAGAATAATTGCAATGAGTAAAAGATCAGAAGATAACACCAATAGCACAAAATACTGTTCACAAAAATAATGGCAGAAAACATATCCATTGTAGGAAAAAAAATAAACATACTTATCAGTAAGGCATGTAGAACACCAAATATCTATGACCAAAATAGAATTTTTCAGTATTGTACTCAAAATTTGAGAAATCCATCACAGGAATAAAATATTAAAACCTATTATAGAAAGATAATGATTCATATACAAAATTCAACCCATGAGTATTACACCAGACTTCACTACACAAACTTCAAAGGCCACTAAGGGTTTGAATGAAGTGTTTAAAGCCCTTGTAGATACTCACTCCAACTTTGACTTATGTATCCTGCAAAGCTACTCAAATCAGTGGAGAAATAAGGTATTTCCAGGAAAAAGGGGCACCTCAAGAAATTCGTGAGCAAAGCAGCATTGCAAATAGTGCTAAAAGATGTCCTCGAAAGAGATAATAAATCTAACAGTATTAATAAGTCCTTTTGATGGAGGAAAGAATGTATCTAAAACAAATGGGAAAACTGGCTATCCAATGCATAAGGTTGAACTTAGACTCACATCTCTCACCATACACTAAAATAAAATTGGCATTGATTAAAAATCTAAAGATTAGAACATAAACACTTAATCTACTGAGAGACCAATTAGGTAAAAATCTTACAGACATAAGTGTAAGCAAAGACTTTCAGTTGCACAAGAACTAACACCAAGAATTAACAAAAGGGATCATATCAAATTCAAGAGCTTCTGCACAGTAAGGAAAATTACTAACAGAGCAAGAGACAAAATACAGAATGGAAAAGAAATTTTACCAGGTATTCCTCAGACAGAGGGCTAATATTTAGAATATAGAAAGTACTCAAAAAAAATTAGACCCAAATTAAAGACCCATTAAAAAGGGGTATCTGCAATGAATAGGCACTTCTCAAATGAAGAAATTAAAAAAAAAAGTAAATAATATGAAAAAATACTTAACATCACTGGCCATTTGAGAAATCAAATTTAAGGGAACACTGAGATTTCATTTCACTTCAGAAAGAATGGTTACCATCAAGAAATTAACCAATAACAAATGCTGGCAAGCTGTTGAGGGAAAGGAATTCTCCATTTTTGGTGGGAATGTAAACTCATATGATCACTATGGAAATCAGTGTGGAGATTTTTTCACTTAACCAAGCTATTCCCCTTCTTCCTATCTTCCCCAAAAGTGTTAAAATCATCATACCACAGTGCTGTATGCGTACCCATGTTCATAGCAGTGCAATTCATCACAGCTAACATTGGAAAAAGCCTATATGTGCATCAGCAAATGAATATATAAAAAAGTTGTATTTATACACAATGGAGTTTAGCCAGCAGAATAGCCAGAAAAGCCAGAATAGCCATAGAAAGGACAAACTTGAGTAATTTGTAGAAAAAGGGATGCATTTTGAGACCATAATGTTAAACGAAGTACCTCAGTTACATGCTTAACAGTTGTATGGTTTCACTTATATGCAAACTCAATATATATTTGTATGTGTTTTATATGTGAATTTATGATTATATATAGGAATATAGAGGAACATAAGTATATGTAGCTATATATATATACATGGAAAAAGAGAAAAATATAAAAGCTCTTGGAATCCAGATTCCATTATGGACAGTGTATCTAAAAGTGTACCATGACTCAGTACAATTTTCTTACCTGTTTCGTATGTTTTTTTGCCTATTAGTCTATTATTCAATCTGTATAGATGATGATTAAGGGTATAAATAAATTAATCTGATGCTGGAAAAATAAAAAGAAAGTAGTGGAAGGAGGAAGAAGGGAATGTGATATGTACATGTTCCAATCCCCTAGAGTGAATCATTAGGTACTGCAAATATGTACTAATATAAGAAAAATAAGTAAATACAATAACTATGCCATATTTTACTTAAAACAAATTAAAACAAATTTATAGATTCATAGAAGAAAAGGGCTGATATATTCAAGTTTCCAGAATATAGCATTATTACAGGCAAAACATCACATGTACACAGCCTAAACCTTAGCACATTGTAACAGGTAGTAAGAGACAGAACAAGTGTGGACCTGAAATACATTATCTTCTTCACCAAGTAACTACTAGAGCAGTTCAAATATTTGTTTTTAAAGATGTGTGGAAAGCTGTCATCATGTTGTCTGGCCTAAGAATTAAACTGTATTGATATCATTAAGATTACTATTTTGACTATTAAAGTTTGAAAGTTCTAAGATCCACCCTGGTAAGTGAATGCTTAATGGGAGTGTTCACTGCCCAAAATAAACAATTAGTAGAAAAGAAGCACTTTTATTGTCAAAAATTTCTCCCTAATACACAATAGTTTTAATTAGTAAACTAGCAAAAATATTCTAAAAATATGCATACCCCTTATATCTTTCATTTTTCACAATTTAAGGAAATCTACCAATACACTGGAAGAAATCCCTTTCCTTTCCATTTATCATTGAGTTTTTATTGATATTCATTTTCAGTAAAAACATTCTTCTATCAGAGTTCTTAAAAAGGTAGTTATGATTGCATATTACAGGGACACTGCCTGCATACATGATCCAAAATAGATGTTTTTTAAATGAAAACTGATAGCAATCTTTTCACAAATGTTAGTAACTGGAAAAATTGATTGATTTGTTTCTTTTTAATACTAGGAGTGGAGCTAAGAGGTTTAGTCATTTTTACTTTCACTTTTACTATGTAATAATGAGTAGAACTTTGATCAATGTTATTTAACATCACTTTTCTTGGATTTTTCTTGCATACAAAAATGAAGTGAAAAGAAGCAAAAGTACTACTTACTTTACAGAATCCTGACAATCAGATATGTTGATATATTGAAGACAATGTGTAATCCTGGCACATAAAATAGTAGGCTAAGAGAGGTTAGTTGCTATCCGCATCAACACCACTGCCCTTATCTTTTACTCATATCTGTTATATAAATGAGGAACAGTCATACTTTTATATTGATATTTTCCAGGCATACAAATCAAATATACAGTTTATTTTTGATAACGATATATTTCATATTTAAGTCTACCACTACAAAGATTCATTAGTATGTTTTAAGTGATCTGGAAAATACCCTTTGTGTTTGTCTTTATTTTTCTTGCTTTTCAAGCAAATACATTTAAAAATACGCACTTATAAACACACCAATAAACAAAGTTAATTGTATCTGACATTCTGTATTAGAAATATTCAGGGATTTCAATTTCATAGACAGGGATTTAAAATGTATATATAAAATTATCTTTAAATAACTGAAGCCAGAGAGTTTGCCTACAAAAAAATCTCAGAAGTTAAATTTCATATTTTTTATTCCTGTCTCAAAAATAAAATTTATGAAAAAGTACATGAAGTTTGTGTTCCCTTCCATCCAATCATCTACACGCTGTCTGCTCAGGCTATCACTTTTGAGAAAATGATGTAAGAAAGTTTCAATATATAGTTGGCATAATTGTGCATAGTTGCTGTCAAGAATTCCTCGGCAGAGACTGTCATCTTAAAAGGTTACTGTGACATTTCTGGAATATGCTTTTTCAAATATGAATGAAACATGTTGCCTTTTTGGTTGAGGGTGGGGAAGGTATGGAACCTGACATTTTCCATGCTGCCAAAATTAGAAAATAAAGTATTGGAATGCCAAGATTAATCAATCACTCAACAAGTATTTTTTCAGTATGTATTTAGATACCCAGTGCACTGCTGCAACTAGCATTGTATTAAATTTATGTGTTCAATCGAGTTTAACCTCCAAATCAAAGAATTGTTTTAATTTAAATTATGTGGAACCATCAAAAGAGTATTATTTTCACCTATTGGTACCATTAAATTCCTACACACTTTTAGGACACTCATAGTAATTATAAATGCACCCAAATTCTACCTATTATCTAATTTAGCTCTTTGAGTAAAAAGGCATACATGATTTAATTATGCATTTAAGTGACAATAATTTCAAACAAATGAATTTACATAGTTAAAGTTCTATTCTCCAAGAAATGAAGGACAACCAGAAGTAGAAACAATCACTGGATTTGTTTCTTTTTGCTTTTGTTTTTTTGCAAAAATGTACTGACATTAACAAAGTCCCTTGGGAGATTCATTTAATTTATATTATTACTGAAAGAAATTGAAATAAAGGTAAAGTGTAACACAGTGGAACACATTGTACACACTGAGAAAATAACTTTTTAAAAATCCTTTTGATTGTAAAAGGAGAGCGGGAAAGATCATGACAAGAGTCGCTGGCCAGCTTTTAAATATTTCACGTTGTGTAGGAGGTTTGTTCAGATAAATTTGGGAATGAAGTTGCCGTTCTATCTTCCCTGTGGAGTTGTAAATGTCAAGTTCCAAACTCAGGATAATTCCACAGCTGGAAAAAAAGAATTTTCAAAAATGGTCTACCAGTTTTCTCTTATGCTTTTAAAAATCTTTAATCCTTTCCTTTATAAATCCTTTAATTTAAGTAAAATATTCATTGTACTAGTGTATGCCACCTCCAAAACAGCCCCACTTAAGATAAGAGTAGGAATAGGGTGTGCAGGTGGTTTTTAATTTTTTTGTTGTTGTTGTTGCTTTTGCTCTTACAAAATAGAATGGCAAAAAGTTTTCTTTTCCTTGTTTTGCTTAGTCATCAAAACTGAAAATGAAGTAGATAGTTCAGTGTGGAGGTAAGGGCTACACGGTCAGGCTTAAAGTATTAAAAAATTTTCAGAAAAACATGGTGCACAGTGTAATGCGTGTAATATGTGGCTGGATAGAGGGAAATAAATTAATAAAATTGTATTTATATATATATTTCTTGTTTAAAGAAGCTGCTATTTATATGTTGTTTCATATTATTATTTTTTGATGCAACAGTATATCTTTTACTACAAGCATACTTACTCATTTTGTTTGTTTGTTTGTTTGTTTGTTTTGTTTTTTTGTTTTTGGTTTTTCTCCGGTATTGGGAACCGAACTCACGACCTTGTACTTGCCAGGCAGGCGCTTTGCCGCTGAGCTAAATCCCCAGCCCCCCATACTTACTCATTCTTATTAATTCTCTCACATCACTGACCAGCTTTGGTTGTGGCTTCATGAAGCAGTTTAGTCTCTAAGTTTATGCCTAGGAATATGTAAAGGCTGCACTTCTTGGATGTTTTTTGACCTTATCAGCAACAGAATCTTTTATAAAAAGTCAAGAAAGTCCAAATCCAGACCTTGATATTAGTAATTATGGCCTGGACGGCATGAACAGTGAAGAATAGGGGAAATAAAGAAAAACCTTTCCAGACAACAGAAGTTTTCCTAAGGACTCAGGGCTTCAGTCTCCCTTGAACAGTAGTCTTCTTGATCTTTCACAACACTTTTCCTAAAAACATTCAGCCTTTCTCCAGTATTAGACTGTCAAGTTCCCTAGAGCATGACTCCCAAACCATCAGAGAGGACTCTGCAAAGATAGCAACTCTGTGCCATTAACACTTATTTTAGTTTTTTTTTTCCCACAAACATAATCATTGCCACTTTGCAAATGTTCCTCATACCTCTATAGCATAATTTCATTAAAGATAATGGGTTGCCTTTCTCTGACTAGTGGGCCTTTTAAGATTTATTCCTGTCTTTCTAAAACAGTGAGTCATCATACTGATTTACAGTTTCTTCTTAAAAAGTTGGTCCAACCCTGTTAGTTTCTGGAAGAAAATCGTCATCAGAAAATTAGCAAAAACATCCCTAAATTATTTCATGTAAATACTTTGAGTAGTATAGAGTTGAAGGAAAATACAGCAATGTTATTAAGTGCATAATATGTACATATACATATTTAAAATTAAATGTAAGTACTAAATCCAATAGTAAAATTTTGTTACTTCTTAAAACAAATATTTATTGAGAGCCTGGGTAGACTTTGCAAACTGGGGCATCATAATGAACAAAACAGACAAAATCTATGCTTTCATGAATTTTGATACACTATGTATAAGTGAAAATAGGTCATGCCGGGTGTTGTGGTACACATCTGTAATCCCAGCCTTCAGAAGGCTGAGGCAGGAGGACTGCCATGAGTTTGAGGCCAGCCTGTGACTACATAGTGAGACCCTATCTCAAAATAAAATAATGAAATAAAACAATGTAAAATTTAAAAATGTAAATTACTAAAATGTTAAAAATTAGGAAGTGTGAAGAATAAAACAAATGCATTGTAAGGGCATATTAGGAAAGCTCTGTAACAATATAAACATTGAGTTTCAAAAGTAGCACTTCATCAGTTTTATCCTAGATAAAAAGCATGTTAGAGAGAGGATGTACTCAGGGGAAAGACATGAATGTTGTGGAAGAAATATGTTGATGGAAAAGTGGAGTTAATAAGCGTGAAATGAATAGATGAGGTGCTACGCTGAGGCTTTTCAGGCCATCATTAGAACTGTGTTTTCTTTTTTGAGTCAAATAAGGAAGGATGAAAGCGTCCAGCAGAAGGGAAGCACCGCACAGGAGCTCCATGGTGAAAGACTCTTCAGCTCTGATAGTGCGTGCAAATGGAAGAAGACAGAAAGAGACCCTAATTAGGAAGATGATGGTTTCTATTAATTGAGGAAGGAGTTGTTGCCTTGGACTAGGGAATGGAAATGTAGAAATTTAAGACTCTGTTCATTTTAAAAATTTTAAAAAAGCAAGTGTTTGAATGTGTTGAAAGGAAAAGTAAGATCTGAGATAATTCTAAACCTTCTGGAGTGAACACCTCACTGGAGGAACACCACGGTTAACAAGAGTAATGCAGATCAGAGGGGCAGCAGGTTCGGTGTTGGTGTGGTGGAAAAAGGAGGATTCTGCTCTGGACATGGAAAGATGGGCCGATGAAGCGGGAGTGATCGTTGGGAATTCCAACATATAAAATTGCCTATTTCAAGCATAAAAGTTGTAAAGAAAATCCTCATCATTATGAGGGAAAAAATTGTAAGCAATTTTAAATGAGCCTTGCATTTCTCTGGTTGGGAGAAAGTATTAAGCCTTCACACAAACTGCGGCCTCTAAACCTATGGTAAAGGAGAGTTTAGGGAAGTCTGAGAAAGAAAGAGATGTGGCGATTCTTTTACCAAGATCACTGACTATTTTTTTTTTTAAATGAGAATAGAGTGTCTTGTAGATAAAACGTACATTTGAGGGGCGAAGAAACATTTGAAAAATGTTACACTGACAGTTGTCCAAGTGAAAAATATATGAAACTCAACTATAAGGAGGGCACTATTAGCAACTCAATTAATTACTTTATTTATAATATACACACTGATATGAACCCATTGGAGCATTTAACATACTGCTTAAAGATAATCTCTAAAATGTGTATTAGAATAAATTTTCCAATACAAATTAAAGATTATTTATTGAAATATTCTATAGTAAAAGAAAAACGCTTCTTAAGAAAAATGGTAGCATTAACGAAAGAAGCCTTCAATCCCAGAACAAATATAAATGATGAGACAACTCGGTCATGAGTAGAAGTTATATTAAGTATTATACTGTGGACTAATATTCATCAGCTACTCGACACTGAGGGAATAGTGGGGGCAAAGATGGGTAGAGTCCTTTAATTAAAGGAGACCACAAAAGTTCTATTAATTTTATCACTTAAATTCCATCTGTAAAAGTGCCTGCCTGGCAAGCGCAAGGTTGTGAGTTCGGTTCCCGGTACCGGGAAAAACCAAAAAAAAAAAAAAAAAAATCCATCTGTTTTGTTATATTTGAACATATATATAACATTTGTTATACATACCTGCCTAAGGACTTGCAAAGCATAAGAAAATATGATAAGTGGCATATTTCCTTGTTAACTACATACGTGGATTTAACTGAAACTATTTGAATAATTTGTGGGTGTATGACTGCATTTATGGTCTTTTAAGACTATAAAGGATGCTTTATGCAATAAATTCATTCTAGTTAGTTTTAATATGCCCATACATGCATGTATCAGGTACATACAAATTATATTTGTAAAGAAAGACATGTTGATAACTGAAATAAAATAAGAAAATATCCTTAATCCTAAATTGAGTTGTTTTATTCTAAAGAACTTATATGTGTAGTTATAGTTTATCTGTATGAACCTAATGATAAATTTCTCCAATTCTTGCAATGATGAAATATTTTCAAACATAGAGAGAAATCTCAACTATGAACATATATTTATGATTATATAAATATTTTGATATTTTGTTGAAAATAGAACCAATGAGAATTTAGTCACCATTTGTACCAATCACACTGATATATAAACCATTTTTCTATTTTTATGAGCATTTAAATAATGATACAGGAGGACAAGATACTTTTTAAATTTTCTGTTGATATTAAAAGCCAGTTATTTTGTTTTAAATTCAGAATTTTAAGTAACTCATCTCATATTTTTATTTTAATTGATAGAAGAATTGCACACTTATATAAAAGAAGTATATATGATTTATTATTACAACTCTAAGGCTAAGAACATTCCTTGATTTTTATTATAGATGCTCAATAAAAACTTGATGAATGAAGACATAAATGGATGAAAATGAAAATGCCACATTGGTGCAGTGAAATCAGTAATATGAAACGGAGAGACAGTTGTTCCGATCCACACGTAAAACACATTTTGGACATAAAATACTTTATATATTGGGCATTTCTTAGGAAGAGAATTTAAACAGGTTATTTGTGATAGGCATACATTTTGAATTTCAGATCTATCATGACCTTTGATCTTTAACATTTTACCTTCATTTTCAAGAAATACTAAAATGTGTATTGCTCAATAATTTCTGTACAATTATAGGCCTTATATTGAAAAAAATGCCCCAGATCAATGTCCTTAAAGAGAATTTTTGGAAATCTTATTGAATCATGCCAAAAATCACTGGTGTGATCCCTTACTTAGAACAAAAATAAATAAAAGTAAATGAGACAGCAAATTAATGTCTTTTTGAAATCTGAAAAAGGATAATTATGAGACTTTAAATAAGAATTTTAATCAATATCTAATATTATGAAAATAACACTGGAAATTTTAAACTCATTTTCAACCAAAATTATATTTTGAATTATAGTATGAAATATTCATAAGATGTATATTCTTTAAACTTTTCTATTGTTAACCCACTTTATTTTAATTGTGCGCTCTTTCCAGGATATTTAAAATTTTTTTCTACTTTTGTTCAACCTATATGAGCAACCATTTTATGTTTCTTAAATTCTTTTTTCATAGCAATACATCCAAGTGTCTTGGCCTAGAGAAAGTCCAAAAGTACATAGTGCGATGTGTCCTTATTCTTACAATCTGACCATAAGTGGAATTAGGCCACACCAGGGGTGGTATCTCTGTCACAATTAACTACTTTGAAAGAAAAGTATTGATGGCCAGAGTGACACCAAGCCTTTCAACCCAAATATCAGAAAAACAATAATTGTCTAGAAGATTGAAATAAGTCGGCCTTAAGAGTATCCCGACACTGTATCTGACTTACTCCAAAAGCATAGGATATTAATTAATTAGTGAACAAGTCTTTGGTATTGTTTATAATATACTCAGCAGGGAAGTCTGACTTGTTCCTCCCTATCTAATAAAGTATTTCATTTATAAGTACATAATGTGAAATTTAAGAAACGGGAAACCATTTTTTTGCTGATAATCTCTATCATTCTCAGGAACTTTGGATAACTGACTTGTAGGATTTTTATTATTTAAATGTTTTTCTTTTGTTTTTTATTGAATTAGTCACTAACTGAAGAAACAGACTTTGTTACACATAAATGTGTAATGCATTTTCAGAAAGTTGACATAATTGCAATGCAGTATCTTAATGGAATATTCAGCATTATTACTGTCATTACTAGGCATTTTCAAAGTCACAATGGGAGGTAAACATTTTCCATTAAAAGTTTATTTCAGTCTGAGATGTCTGAACTATTATTGCCTGTGAGCCTCAATAGCACAAATGTCATAAAAAATGAGAAAAGCATGTAATTCTTGTAGATATTACTTTAGTGAATATGAACAAAACAAAATTACTGCATTGCTGGTATCTTTAGCACAAAAGTGGAAGTGCTTTAAATTTGTTTGAATGATACATTTTAAATGCTTTAAGAATAATTAATACCTTTGTTATGAAGTTTTTTCTACATCAGAGCATAGAAAAAACTAAATGAAAAAATAGTCTTACCTAAGTTATGTTAATTTGGATGCAGTCTTCAACATTAAATATGTCTCTATCTTCTTACCTGCATTTAATACAATTTTGAGCCAAGATATTTAGTTCATGGAGAAAGTTTTTCATCCTAGGAGAAAAGAAAAGCTGGAGACAATGTAGTTGTAAAAACTGGTTTATTTTTTTAAAAATAAATACAAAAATATAAATATAAAACATTAGCGGATAGAATTTGATGAAATGAAATTGCACAAACGTTTGTATACCAGATTGCATATCACACCTACTAACACCACATGTACATACTTGTAAAATTTAATGTACAGACAGGATATACCTTAATTTTTTTTCTTCATCTTTTTTAAAAGCTTCATTTGCAAGGGCAGGGCATGTATCTAAAAGATGCGGTTTGTGAGGTTGCTTAAGGGACACTATCCTGTTCATGTTTCTGAAATTATCTTTTATTTGCTAAGATGGACAACACTGAATTTCCATAGCTTTGGCTCTTGGAAGTGATTAAATAAAATGTCGTGTATATTCCATGAGACATCCTACGGAAAAGAATTAATTTAATTAATCAACAAATTAAGAAGGAAATGGGAAAAAATATTGTGCTGAGCGGCAGGAAAATTTCTTCTGAATATCAAATATTGTGAAGAGGAGACGGTGTGCAGAAAGCTCTTTCTCATGTTGAGCAGAGCATACACCGCGGTTAGGAGTCTTTGTCGCTGTCCCCGCCACCATACATTTCTGCTAGCTTGTTAAACCGAGGCCCCCATTCCCGGAGGTAATCGTAGTTTTGGTCTCCTTCTGTAGTACCTGATTCTAAGGAGCTCAGAGATTCGGCGATGGAATCGTTGCCTTCGTAGGCGTAGGTCGCCAACGAGTCGTAGGGAGGCGCCGTGGGGTCCAGGTCGTGCTCTCGGAGCCTCTCGTTGATGAAATCCCGCACGTCCGTGGTGTCCGGGGCAGTGGGAGTCCTGCGGGGCACGAAGAGCGTCTCGGGAATGATGTCTCGGCGCAGCTTTTTCTCCTCCATAGCTGCAGGATTCCTCAGGGTGCCGATATCAAAGGCCTGGGTGTCCTCCTCCCCACCACCTTCGTCATTATAGCTCACGATGTTGTCTCTGATGTCTTCTTTAGACAAGATCAGAGGCTCTTTCTTCCTCTGTCTTTTCAGAGCTGCAAAGAGTACTACTATCACTTGGGGGAAGAAAAGACAAGAAGATCCATTAGCAATCTACTCAAACCGTAAGGCGCAGACGCATTCGTGTAAGAGGAGTGTAAGTTACTAAAATTTTTCACGGCTTTAGCATATAAAATGACTTTAGCAATTTCAAAATTTGGGAGTGGTGTGGGGAAGTTTTTAGCCACGTTGGGGGTCCTCAAGAGCAAAATTTCTGATTTATTTTTAGAGTAACGTGAAATAGTCTTTAAATACAGTGACACGATTTATCTATTTTTCTAAGAACCTTTTAGTTTCTGATTGTATAGAAGATATTGATCTTTTGGAATCCTGACTTAAAATGTTATGTATGGATAAAATGAACTCAGCTTCAAATCAGACAAGAAAGGATGAAATATGCCCACATTTTAAAAAATCCTTAAATAATATTAGAAATCAATATTTTTCAAGATATATGGAGGAATGGTAATAACTTTGTGATGGATTTAAATAGTTTTTACCTTATTAAAGAAGACTTATTATTGGAGAAATAAGCAAGCTATTCACACATAAGATGGGTTTTCAGACTTACAATGTTTTCCTTGGAAATATGTATCTTGTGACAGAATTTCCTCTAAATTGTTAGTCCATATAACAACAAAGACCAAATTCGGCTGACTACATTGAATTAACTCCAAAGAAATTATGAAACGGGGCTGTGTCCCTCTTAAGCAAATGTAGATCCACAAGTAGAAACCATATTACTCAGAAAAGACATTTCTACATTTCTATGAAAAAGTAATAAGAATAAAAACAATAATGTTAATGCCCATAACAGTGGGAATACATAAATGATAGGAAAAATTTAATATTAAATTCACCTGACTGCTTTAGAATTTTACACAACTATTCACTACATCAAAACATTTTTATCCTAATCCTTTAAAATAATTTGGAGAGACACAAAAATTCTATTAGATGGGAAAAGAAAGAATAAATCTTATCATCTTAAATACCTATATTAAGCATCTTTAAAGAAAAAATGTTGAAAGGATAGGAGAATCTTGTTATAATACCAACAATTACTGAGCTTTTAGAAAATATATATAAAATGCTCAGACTACTGTCTTCAATTTTGCATGTCAGCAAAAAGAAAAGATATTTCTAATCTTGACAAAAATGAAGGTTTATGTGCACTGTAAGTATTCTTTGCCTTAGAGTGATTTAAAAAAATAAATCATTATAAAGGCAGAAAAATGCAGAAATCACAAGTCATTCAAGTTTTTGAGTAAATATCTTTCACTTTTGTCTAAATTCATGTATTAATGCACCACCAAAATGTATGATAGAAAGATGGCAAGACTAGCTTTGGTGGTTTTTTGTTTTTTGTTTTTTGTATTTTTAATCAATCTTAGCATCCTAGGGGAGAAGAACTTCTACAAATGAAGAATGAGACTTAATGAATGAACTTCAAGTCCAAGATCATTTCTCTGCTTCTGGGAATGTCTGCATGTTTTTTGGTTAGGGTCAAAGGGATACTACCAGCAACAGTTTTAAGCTAATGCAACAGAAAGTAAATTTAATCTGACTTTTAATTCAAAAGCAGTTAAAAAACAATTTACTCTAGGTTATTGAATCAAGTATAATTATGTGGAGCACAAGAAAATCAGGTAAAGAGCTATTTTAATATTACTTCAACAAAGATATAAGACAGTGAGGCCTCCATACAGGGCTAATAAAGAAACGCGATGGACAGAAACTTAAGAGACTGGAGACTTGAGAATACAAGGTCTCACAGAAGGGGCTTTGGCTCACATACTCAGAGGTGTGTGGCCTTGGAAAATGTTTTAAATATTTTTAACTTGCAGGTTCATTATGTATAAATGAGATTAATCACTTTACACACTGCATACTTTTTTGTCAAATAATAAAATTAAGTGATGATTACAATGTTTGACATACAATAAGCACTTAATAAAAGTTTGTGACCATTAATGAAATTTTACTAGGAATTTTAATTTTAATATATTTCAAAAGATTGAATTTGTCTATTTAATGTAAGATACATTAAAATATTTTACATAGATTAAATTTCATTTTAATTAACATTTAATTATGCATATTTACAATATACTATTCAAATTTCTATTCATTGATTCAATTACTGTAAAGCAGGTTACGGGGCTGGGGGTTTAGCTCAGCGGCAAAAGCGCCTGCCTGGCACGCGCAAGGTCGTGAGTTCGGTTCCCGGTACCGGAGAAAAAACAAAAACAAAAACAAAAAACAAAAACAAACAAACTGTAAAGCAGGTTTATTAGCTTCCTTTTTTATTACTGGAAAGCCAAATTATAAAAATAAACTTTTATCCATTTTTACATGTCCTGTTAAATGTAATGACATTTATTATTCTTTTCTATACATGGAAAAGCCTTATTCTGCCTTATTTTCCATCGCAAGGAAATATAAAATGCACATTTTTAAATGAGCATTTTCACTTCCTGAACTGTATAAAAATCTAAATTAGCCAGGATTTGTGGTGCTTGCCTGTATTCCCAGCTATCTGGGAAGCTGGGAGGCTGAAGTAGTAGATCACAAAGAATAATCCACTTTTCATTTATTTCAGCACAATACTATAGTGTGAATATGGTGTGATAAATGCACCAAAATTGAAGCCTCTATTTGGTTGCTTTAAACAAATTAAATATATGATGATGAAGTATTTTAATACATTTTTATTACTGTAGGTCCCAACTTCATATTATAACTTGCTCCATAATTATAAAATATTACTAAAATTTATTTTATAGTATTATTTTCAAGTTTAAAACAGGCTAAATCGTTTCATTTAACTTTGTTTTGTAAATATGAAAATTTGACAATAGCTAAATATGGGATGTTGGTAGAAAATCCTTCTGTTCTGACGACTTTTTGAATTGTGTATCTTACAATAACTGTCAACTTAAACCTTATCATTGTGTAATGTTAACTGAGCTTTGCTAAAGTCTAAGTTTCAGAGTTGGAATTGAAACACTATTATATTCTTCCAGCTCACCCAGCTCGTACTATCCTCTTGAATAGGAGTGCACTAGCACATCATCAAGGAAGAAACAATGGCATTCAGTATGCTTTTATACTCTCAGGAGAACAATAACAGGCCGGGTACAAAGTAGTTGGGTAACTGGGCGTGGATGCGTCTTCCTTCATTGTTTCACTCAACAAAAGCTTCAGAGAATACTTAAATCCATCAAAATAGCCATCAAAAGTTGCAGGAATTGCAAGTGTGTACCTCTCATCATTCCAAAAGCCATTTTGTTGTCCCTTTTCTTTGACTTTCCTTTATTTAATGTATTGTAGTGAAAGATATATTTATATATAGGCACTATAAAATATATAATATGTAATATATAATATATATTGGTTTTTTAATTCACATCTGAGTTTTGAATTCATATCCAATAAATAAAGGCCAATGACTATATTCACAAAAAAACTCTATATGTTTATACATTGGTTTTGGTTAATTGAGACAGGTAGTTCAGGCTGGCTGAGACCTCACTATATAGCTCAGGCTGGCCTTGAACTTGCAGAAATTCTCCTGCCTCAGGTTCATAGCTTATACATTCTGATCAGGTAGAGTATCTTAATATAAAAAATGTTCCATGTTTAATTTACATATCCAAGTTTGGGAGATAGTTGAGGGAAGGTATTTGAATAGTGATCTTTCCAACTTGACAGCATACTACACGATGCCGGCATTCTTTCAAGGTCCTTACCTAGCAGAATAATGATGCAGAGGAGAATGGCAATCAATGCCCCGGTGCTGAGGCCAGCAGGGAGAAGCAGGGCCTCCGCGCTGCAGGACTGCATGTTGCCTTGGCTGTCGCAGGCGCACACTCGGATGCTCAGTGTGCCTGTACTGCTCTGGATTGGGTAATCATTGTCTGAGATCACCACAGGCAGGAGATAGGTACTTATTTCATGTCGGTTGAAGCCATTCTTTCTTGTCAAAATTCTGGCAGTGTTGTCTAAAAAAAATTTAAATATGCATATAATTGGACCGGTAGATTTGTCTCATCCTTATTGCGATGGTTTGGCATAAAAATAAAATTTCTTCATATAAAATAAAGAACTGTTATGAATGTTACTACTCAATATGCTCAATACCACATCTTTTTCAATATTATGGATTGTTTCTTCACTACATTTTCAAATAATTACTCAAGCATGGTTACAAAATGGTGAATTTGTAGCAATGAATAATTTACCAACTTTACATAAGTGAGGAGATTGTGTTTTTTAAAAATCACGTTATTTTTTATTTACAAATGTGTGAGTGTGTACATGGAACATATGTTAATCCAATACACATGAAGAAATCATGATTGTATACATTGCATGCATTGCTGCATTGTTCCAGTATATAACCACCTGCAAGAAAATTATTTAACATAATATATATTATTTAACACACACACACATTTTATATATATATATATATAAATATTTGTCTTTATATTTATATATTATTATATATATATATAAATATATATATATATATTTGTCTTTTTGAGGCAGGATCTCCTCATGCAATTCAGTCTGGACTTGAGCTTACTTTGTAGCCTAGGCAGGTCTTGAACTCCCAAAGATTCTCCTGCCTCAGCCTCTGGAGTGCTGGGATTACAGGTGTGCACCACCACACCCAGATAATAGTAGTTTTTTGTTTTGTTTTTCTTTTTGGTTTTTGGTACCAGGAATCCAACTCAGGACCTTGCTCTTGCCAAGCAAGTGCTTGTTCCACTGAGGTATATCCTTGGCCTTTTATTTAACATTTCTGAACATCAATTTATGTTTATTCATCAAAGTTGAAATTTAAAATATGTGTATAATATAAAGCATTGTTGGAAGACAGAAAGACCCAGTATAATGATTGTGGACTGCATAATACATTTTCACAAAGATGTAAGGATTTAATACATGGTAATGTTTAACTATGTAGTATAACTCTACTGATTTTTTCTTTGACCTAATAACTCATTTAGTAAGTGGGGGTTAAAAAGATTTCTTCTAGTCCTAAGTAACAAATACTTTTAAAGACACTGAGTATAGCACCTTCTATCTTGTTTGTTTATATAAAGAATTTAGTCTTGGTTAGTGGGCACTTGGGGGTATATAAAATGCCAACATAAGGAAAGGAGTTGGTCATTTGCTAAATTAATAATCGGGACAGAAAACAAAGTGATAAGGCTTTGGAAAGATAGTGGTTGAATAAAAACTAATCATTTTCTAAATTATTAGCCAGAAGTTAACTGCATCAGTTGACTATATAAGCTAGGGAAGCAGCAACATAAAGTATACATAAGCAAGTTTTAAAACATCATTCAAGATGCACTACCATCCATTTTTGTCCTTCTGAATCCCACACTAATAGTAAAATCAGCATGTCTGTGGAGAGTTTCCAAAAGTTCTTACCTAATCTTTTAAACTTTTCATGAACTTATTAATCTTAATTTTGTAAACGTTTCACACATTGAGGAAAATCATTTTTTACCTTAAACTAATCATATTTCAAATTATTTTATTAAATATTTATAAAATCATAACACCATGTTTAATATAACAAGACACAACAAACTATTTTAAAAATATATTATTTCATAATATCAAAAGTATTTAAGATGATAACTACAAGAAGGGTAATACTAAGGTGATGTCTGTGTCAATGTAATACCTTTATAGTTCACCTAAAAACAGAAAGTAATGAATTTACACAGGATTAAATTAAATATTCCATCATACTTTAGTGGCATTCTATGTAGTAAGATATCACTGTTTAAATTCATATGGGATTCTTCTCTGCACTCAGTAACTTATATAGAATCAAGGACTTATCCTAGTACAATGAAATGATAATGTTTGTCAAAAATTAATTAAGGTTAATCTTCAGTGGTTTCTCTAGTAACTTTGAAATGCTATGTTAAGACAATCCTGTTTCAAGTCTGTATCACCTTTTAACACGCGGTGCTCAATTTCAAGTGAACAGAAAGCAAATTTAAAAAGAACAAGGAGCAGGTAAGATATTGTCAATTCAGTACTGTCATTTCAATATTGCAAATTCAGCACTAAGGACAGCGACTGCCGAAATTATGAAGTTCGTTGATCAAGCTCAGTAAATTAAAATGTAGGATGTTGTTTACCTCAAATTCAGATTCGACTTTACACTTTAGAATTTGAACTTGCCATTTTTTTTTCCCAATCTCATTATAACGTTAGGTTCATAGAGTGACAGAACACACGGACATTTCAGATATTTGGAATTAGTAAAAACAGATTTCAGGGGATACTGTATCTTCAACTGATTTGTGCAAAGATTATATTAGATGCTATGTCTTAAATAGTTGCAAGAATGTGAAATAATTCACTGTCTCAAACTATTTTCCAGGGCTTAAACGACCACTAAGTACTTATGTAGTGCGTAGCTCTACCAACTTGTCACACATTGTGAGGGAAGTATCGTAGCTATGATCATGTATTTACTAGACCTGTTGTGAAATGTGTACATTTGCTAGTATTCTACCACCGATGTTCGTTCTAGCAAACACTCTGAGGCAATACATTTAACATAAAATGTTATTAAGTAGAGAAGAAACTAATGCTGTACTTTTGTTTAAAACATTTCTCATCATATGTGTTTATCAAGGAAAAATACTTTTAAAAATTTAAAAGTCATGAGCATTTTCATATCTTTTCTTTGGAAAGCATTTTTCTAACTTTTAAGCAAACAGGAAGTATAATTTGAGTCTTGAAATGTGCATGTTGTAGAGGAGAGTGGCATAAGATGTAACTGCAAAAATATCATTGCCCTGAATATTCCTACAAGCCACTGCGGCTCGTTTTCATTTCCTCACTTGTATTTTACGCCAACATGGTTCAAATGAATTTGTTGTTGCTAAATATCATCAACGTTTGCATAGCAGTCTGTCTTTCATTTTTTTTCTGATATTGTACCCTTTTTAGTTACAGAAGCTGTTACTCTTCCTAATAATATCAACCTTTACAGTACATGCAGACCTCTGTAACTTATTGAATTATTTTGAGTTCAACATACTACACAGTCAAACAAGACATCATTGTGATATATTGTGGAGTATCTGAGAAATACAAAATTTTGTAACTCAAATCAATCAATTGATATTACATATATTTTACTGCTTACTAAAGGGGAAATTTTCCATTAGTGTCATTTTAAATAATAGAGCAAAAGCTTTACAGTTTACCTTCATTATCTTGTACTGTGAAGTTTGGGTTGACAGCAGCTAAACTGAAGAAAAATTTTTGTCCACCTAAGGGGTCATCTTTGTCCACTGCACTTATAGTCTGTATTAACTGCAGAAAAGAGAAGGTTATGTAGTGATCAAATTTCCACATGCATAATCTGGTTTGTAATATGCAATTTTAACAACTCAATCTTATCATATAATTTTAAAGATATAGTCAATTTTATTCCTTGTGCTGGAATCTGTGAGTTAATTCATCTTTATGATTTTTTAATTTAATGATCTCATTATTTCCATTCATTTCGTCTCTATATCTCTCCAGAATATCATCTTTCCCTTGCAGTGATAAATGATAATGCATTCTATTCTTTGAAGTTGTATAAATTGAAATGTGTCATATAAATTTGAACGTTGATCTAGCAGAGTACATTTAATATGGAAAAATTAAGGAAATTATTTTGAGTTTGTCATTTCTTTTCCAAAATAAAGGGCAAAACCTTAATAGAAGAAGGTCAGTATATATAAGATAAGAAGGTCAGTAATATACAGGGGATTAATTAATATAAAGGGGGTTAATATAAACATAATAAGGTCAGTAATATAAAGTGTTACACTTTATATTACTTTTAAGAACAAACTCTTAAAAGGTGCTGGGGATTTAGCTCAGCGGCAAAGCTCATGCCTGGCAAGCGCAAGGTCGTGAGTTTGATTCCTGGTACTGGAAGAAAAACAAACAAACAAACAAAAAGAACAAAATCTTAAACATTACTTCTACAGTTATTTCCCACTCAATTGCACTTTCACTAAAATTATAGTTTTAAATTGAACATACACATTATGTGGAAGAATGGTAGATAAGGACTAACTCTAATTGATTTATGAGGTACTAGATAATGTAAGGAAGCTGTCAAGGATCAAAGTAATTTAACAGCATACATAATCAATTTGAATATTATATGATTATTACACAAATTCATATGATATATTTAATAATATATCAAATAGATATGTTTTTGGTACAGATTCTCTTTTAACTTACATATATAATACAATTTCTATTTTTGTAAAAGTTTTATATGGGTTATAAAAGTTCTTACAGATCTATATATCTATATATGTCTTTATGAATAGTCAAACATATGCATAACTACAAGGAATATATTTCTTTTGCACTAACTCAATTTAATCATTTATGGGTTTTGGTGAAAACATTTGCTGCTGAATTTTTACTGATGTAAAGCACTACGAAATTCATGTTAAGAACACTGGGTAAAATAATTTTAAAAATGCAAACAATCATTATAATCATTCTGTATTAAATTACTTTTCTCAAAAATGAGTTATGACAAAAATGTGACAAATATGATAATATGATAGTATAATAAATATGATAAATGATAAGTGATAATATGATAAGTGAAATATGATAAATGATAATATGATAAATATGATAAATAAGTATTATCCTACTTTATTCAAATTATAATCATTTACTTCAATTGATTCAAGAAATATAATTAACTGCAAAAATGTTGTCTAGAAACAATCAAGAAAAAATGTTTAAAAATTTGAATTACTTTAGAACAATTTAAACAATATGTTTAATAAATTCGAATTATAATAAGAATAAATGGGCCAATAATTATAAAAGTATAATATATACGTAAATAAATTAAAATGAAAATGTCAACATAATACTAATTAATACTACTTAAGATTTATTAATTCCAAAATGTTCCTTGACTGACTCGTTTTACAAATATAATAGGTGTTTCTTTTATAAATTATGATTTATGAGAGCAATGTGCACAGAGAAAGTGGTATTCGTCAAATAATGTCAAAAGTGCTACATTAGTAGAAATTCTTAGATTGATTAATCACTAAGATTAATATGTTAACATATATATAAGCACAAAAGTGACAAAAGCTTAAAAATAGAATTAAAGGTCTTTTTAAATAAAAATATACAATATCTCGAAATAAACATTTGTGACAATAATTACAAACTACAATGCCAGTTCATTGTAGTTCATAGTAAAACACTTCTGAGGACACATTTTTATACTTTTACCTAAATGTATAAGAAATTATAAATTGGTACATATTGACCTTACTAAATTTATTTTAATCAAATGTTATTGCATCATTGGTATACAGTTCAGTGGTTAATGGACACACTTTCATTAACTATAAAAGCAGTAAGTCAAATACATTAATGTTACAAAGAAAATAGAATCACATGGGAAGAATTTCGATCATACTAGAACATATTTGTGTGTATAAGACTGCTGCGAATGGAGACACTCTCTTTACAAAATGAAGATTTTTTTCCCCTTTAACACATAACTTGGCCTCTATTGTCTACTTTCTTCATACCAAAAATTTATTTCCCAATCTCACCTTGGCATTTTCAAACATTCATTCAATGTCCCACTACTCTTCTTTCGATAAGCATGCCATAAAGAGTTGCAATAGAAATCTGATGCGGTCAAACAAATATAATGAAAACCATGTCCCTTGGTGCTCTCTAGGCTCTTACTATATTATTTCCATTGAGGGCCAAATTCATTTCAATCCTATTCCAGTGAAATAGTTTACCACAGTTTGGAAACAAATATAACTTGGAGATATCTAGTATTCATTCTTAGCCCATGAAAACGACATACCGGTTAAGTCTTTCTAGGTTACCTCCCCAGCGAGGAAATATTTAGTTTTTATTTTTACATACTTCATGAACTTGTGGACTGTTTCAGTGATTGCACTATCACTGAATGTGAAATGATGAATGGATTTAAGATATGTAATGATGGTAACCTAGTCATTATATATTATCTTTTTCTGTGGTGAGACTAGGAATTTTATTCATGAATGTGTTCCTTTGTTCTGAGGAAGTGTAGGAATTTTGATGAAGTAATTAGATATTGTTCTATGGAAAATATATATGGGATGTTTTTGCCTTGATATAGCCTTATTTGCTGTTTGTTTTGATATATGCTACCGATTAGTACTTGGTTTGATAAGGTGCTAAGATACTATTGAAGGATAGAAGTAGCAGTGTCTTTCCTGAGGTGACTCTGAGATTAAAGTGTGATTTCTTCCCTTAGATACAGATCTCTGAGATAAAAGTTATGGAATTCAGTAACACAGTTTAGGCCTAAGAGAGGAACATTAATATTACATCAGTTGCAAGTTGCGTCCCTCTTTGTAAGGTGAAATTTCTTCTATACCCAGCCAAAAATAAAACCATACAAACAAACAAAAAAACCCAAGGCAAAGGAATAAAAGTAGGAGGATGTGAGAGTTAGTTTTATTTCTATTTTACTAATTTGTCCACATACCTAATGAGTGAAAGTATTCCCTATGTTGTTCTAAGTGTTACTTAAGGACCACTTAATTTTGTCGATTGTACTGAGATACGCTATAAATAACTAAAGCATACTCACAAATCCTAATATGTTCTTGCTTTCCTAGGAGGATAGGAGACCAAGCTAAGAAGTGAATTTCTCAAAGAGTTCAGTGAAGAAGTTTGTCAAATTACTTTGATTTGGTATGCTTGGATTTTATAACCTAGAATTCTGTCAGTTCATATGTAACAGTTTTAATTAAAGAAAACCATGCTTTAGTCCATAAGATAAAAATGACAACAAATAGTTCTAAAAGTAACTAGTATAGGGGACTAATATACATGCAGCAAGTTAGACAAGAATCATTAACAATGTCCTACCTACCAAGTTGGTAAAGGTATTTGAACTGTGTTTTTCAAAATAATCTTTTTCTTAAATATTTATTTAAATATGCCAGCAATTTTTTATATGCTCACAAGGTATGAAGTCATTATTAAATGGATCATAGTTAACTATGGAAAACACATACAAAAGTAAACAGAATTCATTTTGTGTATTTTTTTTCATTTTGTGTATTTTGAATATATTTGTAAATCTGTATTCACAGTGATTCAAATGCTGTGAAAAGATATCTCTTGAAAATGAAATAGAATAATCATAACGGGAGCAATACATGTAAGTAATAGCGGTTCGGGTAATTTATGTCTTAGCAAAAAGATTTTAACTTATGTCATGCTGAGCCTGCCAAGCAGAGGACTATTCGACATGGTATTTTTAGGGTAGACATGTTTTCATTAAGAAGGAAGTTAGAAGGAGCAAAGTCATTTAAGCGTTCCAAATTAAACATTACCATAACATTTTTAAATAAAAAATAAACGAGTCCAATTGCAGCAATTTTACCATCTCAGACAATGGACAGGCGATTGAATTCCTGTTAGAGCCTTTAAAGGAAAGAATTTGAGTTATGGCACAATATAATTTGCATAAGAAAGTCACAATGACATTGATGTTTATAAAAGCATTGAATGATGTCAAAACACAATACGGTTTTGCAATGGCTTCTCTTTCTTTAATAAAGCAGATTTGATTTCCAATTATCATTTATAACATTCAGCCTCCTTCTGTGAAGATAGCACTCAAACCAATTAAGAGCATTTCTTTTAGCCATACATACTGCAGCTTTTCAAACAACAAAATGAGTCCAGTGAGGAAAAGTTATAAATAATTATAAACAAGGGTGACACAGGAAGAAAGTTTTAAAGGGTGAAAACTGAGGCATTAATCACTTCCTGTATCAATGTAATTGTGAAAAGCAGTGTGTAAATATAAAGACCAAGCTTGACTGCCCTCCTTCAACATATGTTTGCATACATATGAACATTGATTGTTTTCCTGATCCCATACATTTGGGTTGTTCTGCACTCTTACTTCCAGCTTCCCTAGGAGTTATCAGTATGTATCTAATGGACACAGCAGGGATATTCAGGGCCTTGTTTCTTCCAGTTATTGAAGTTTTGAAAGTTAATGTGATTTTTTTTCCTTATTTTTCTCTACAGTTAACAAAATATTTTATTTATTAATTATTTTAGTGCATATCAGTTATACAAAGAGTGGGGTTCATTTTGCCATATATATATATATATATATATATATATATGTAATACACTTTGATTGTTTTTATTCTCTATGATTTTTCCTCTTTCTGTCTCCTGTTAATGTTATTTCTCATATCTCATCGTTTGTGCCAGTGCTAATTTTTGCTTTATGATTTATAAAGAAACTATGATTCTGGTACACTGTTATTTAAAATATTTTCAACTTCAAATACGTCAGTCACCTTTTGAAGGTATTATTTTCTAGGTACATGTTTAAATGTTTAATCATATCTCTCAAGATTGTGAAAGAAACTAGCCCACAGCTAAAAATTGTTCCATGTTTTTAACTCCGTAGTTGCTCACCTGTCCTGGTCTGGCATTTTCACATACAAATGTGTCGTAGAACACAGCAAATTGTGGGGCATTGTCATTAACATCCAGAATTCTCACAAAAACAGCCACACGAGTTGTCTCTTTGGGATTGTCTAGAAAGGAGAAGAAAATTTTGCTTAGCAAGATGTTTGTTCATTGGATTTAATTTATATTTATTTTATATATCTTGCAGATGTTGTGTTCACATATAAAGAAGCTTGCATTCATTCTAAAATAATGAGCAAATGCAATAAAGAAAATTACCACAGAGCCTAATTAACTAATCATGAATAGATTGTTACTGGGCACAAGAGTATTATTATTATATTGAAAAATCTTTGTAAAACTACAGCCCAGAGGTACTTATTTCAGATTTTATTTGTGCCTTTACTATCCCAATATATAAGATAAGAACAACTATTTAGTAGATCTATATTATATATCACTACATCATTTAATATTTACCATTTTTAGATGAAGAAATATTTTTAAATAAATTATTTGCTCAAGGTCACTATTTTTAAGTGGTAGTTGTTACACTACTGCCTAGTCCTTTCACCACTTTTATCACTAAAATGTATTTTAACAACTATTATAAATATCCATTCATAAAGTATAAAATAAGGCTAGTAATTTTACAATTTTTCTGGATATTTTACAAGAAATCACAAAGAAATAATTATTTTTTATTAAAGTCATCACTGATAACATTTTAAAAATCCAAGCATTATTTTGCTAAAAATTGTATCCAAGCTATTTCAGTACAAAGATAGAATACTGGTTTTGTTACAAATGCTAACATCAAGAAATTTAAATTGTGAAATGAAATGATGCATCTTAAAAATACTTTTTCTCTAAATGAATTTCAAAAATATTAATATCTCAAATGAAATTTAGGCAGCAACCTTGTATTCCTCCTCCTTGCACTATCCTATTTTGGATTTTCTTGGAAATACTAGTAATCTCTAAGAGTGTTTTTGTCTCTAAGCTTCAGATTATACTCATTTATCTTTCATAATGTCAATATTTCATTCCTTGGATATGCATGAACTCTGAAAAACCCAAGGTGAGAAAGAAATTTCCATCCTCATGTTCATCAAGTCCTATAGAAGAGCCGACAAATAACCTAAGAGTCCCACAAACAACTAATGGATGGACACAGAACAGTTGTATTTATATAAACAATGGAAGATTATTCATTCATGAGGAAGAATGAAATTCTTGCATTTGCCAAAACATGAATGGAGCTGGAGATCATTACCTCACATGAAATAAGCCAGAAACACAAGTAGCACATGATCATGCTTATGCAGAAATTTAAAGAGTTAATTTCATAGAAGTTGAGTGTAGAATCACAGGGACCAGATGCGGGGGAAAGTACAGAGTGAGCAGAGTGGGAAAAAATGCACTGAAGGTCAGAAAGCTCAGGGGAGATAAGAGGACAAATTTCTGCTGTCCCATTGCACAGCATACGTTAGGGATAATGGCGCTGTAGTGTATATTTCAGAAAACTAGAAGAAAGACCTATGAAGGTTTTTGCCATAAAAGTGATGACTGTTTGAGGGGATGTCTTTAACTTGATATAAACATCATGTAATATACGCTTCTATTGAAAAAATAAATATTGTATGTATTTATTTAAAAATAAATTTTAATAATAGGAGCAAGAGGCAATTAGCTAAAAACCAAACAAACCCATAGAAACTTTAGGAATCTTATTAAGTGATATAATCCAGCATATGACATGGACATTTTTTACTCTTGGATAATTTATGTGACTACTTAATTTTATCTAAATCAATGTCTAATAAAAATTGTAAACAGTTACCATATACAATTAGAGTGGTCACTGTGGCTGAAAAGAATCTATCTCCTTTCATGCAATTGCATTGTTATTAAAATAATGAAATGAATAATGAAATAATTTTAAAAATGATGTACAAGGCCTGGTATTTTACCAGGCACTTTTGCAAGGCTGAAATATTACAAGGAAAGACAAGAGGACTATAAATCCATTTACATGTATTCACATTCACTCCATCTTTTAGGGAAGAATTTTTTTTTTGAGGCAGAGTCAGTCTTATGTATGTCAGGCCGGCTCCAAATGCACAGCAATCCTCCTGTCTCAGCTTCCCGGGTGCTTGGATTACAAGTATGATCCACCACACCCAGCTTCAAAAAGAAATTTAAAATATAGGTCCTTCTGCACTCTCAAGTCTTTCTTCTGTTTTAATGCACGTGTGTTAAGTTTACAGGTTCTAAACTGTGTTTGATGATGTTCTGCTATAAAGTGGTTAAGAGTGTAGGTACTGGAGTCTAACTGAGCTGCTTTGATTCCCAAGTCCAACATTGTGACTTTGTCAAATTTACACCATTTACATTTTTCTAAGGGCCAGGGATATATCTCAGGGTCTCAGGTGCCTGCCTGGCAAGTGCAAGGTCCTAAGTTGGATTCCTGATACAAAAAAAAAAAAACAAAAAAAAAAAAAACATCTTTCCAGGGTCTCAGTTTAGTCTGTATGTGTCAAAATAGATCTGACCTCACAGAAGTATTGGGAAAATTAGGTGAGTTAAGGCAGGAAGAGTTATTACTGGGGTATCAGTTTGGTGATTAGCACTTGGTGCATCTTCGATGTTAGCACCGTCACTTTGTTATCAACGTATCTCCTTCATCTCCTTATTCTATGCAAGAGTACATGCTAACTTTCTCCATGTGAAGTATTCACGCAATAAAAACTTAACCAGCATTCTCCAAATTCACATGTGTCTGAAGAAGGGTATATGAAGAAGAAATAGAAGGAAAAGAAAAATTTAAAAATGTTATTCCAACATTTTCTTCTCTTTCTAATTGCTGGGCTATTTGCTCGTACCAAGAAAATAATATTCACATGTAAATACCTGCATATTTGCTGTTCTGAAGAAGAGTATGAGAATATGTTTCTTCAATATCTAGAAGAATTTTTTTTTTTTTTTTTTTTTGGTTTTTCTCTGGTACCGGGAACCGAACTCACAACCTTGCGCTTGCCAGGCAGGCGCTTTCGCTGCTGAGCTAAATCCCCAGCCCCTAGAAGAATTTTTAACCCCCTCATATATTTATTTTAGTGAACATAAGCAAACTGTTTCTAATATGAAGTTTAGATATAAAAGTGAATGTTGGTGGTAGCAATTCACTTTCTTTTCATGCAACTGAAAACAAGAGAGAAAAGCTTCACATCTAACAAACTGCATTTAGACCCTTCCATAACACAATGCGAAGACTCTTTAGCCTCTCTCTAATAACTCAAGGCTCTTCAAATCAAGCTAAATCTGTGAGGATGAATGTGTTTTGTAAAAGCGTCAGGCCTGGAGTCACCTATTGAACAAACAGTGCTCACACTAATCTTTTTATGCTGACAGATGCTGCAGCTTATGTATAAATAAAACTATAAAACATTCCAAAGAAGAATCATGCTGAATAGCAGCTGGCATATATTTACCACCTGAGTCCACCTCAAAGTCCTTCAAGGAAATTGTACAGTGACAAAAAGTGTACCTGCAATAAAAGATCTCAAAATGTATGCCCTAAAGGAAGGCCACTCCTGCATGTCACAGGCTTTTCTATGCCTCCTAAAAGCTGAAAACTTAAATCATTCTCTAGAAACTCAAGGCTTTCAAATAATGGAAATTTTCTAGCTGCGTAGGGCAAGAATTTTCACTAGTAGAGAACCAGGCACAGATAACGGAATCCTTCCATCATAGACTTTGCCCTATTGTCCTCAGAATGTATTATAATAATTAGAAAACAATTTTCAGATGTAATTAAAGGAAGGCACTACTGTTCCAACAAATGTATTCTAAACTCACAAGTTTATTATTAAGTCCCAATTGTGGCTTTAATTTTAGACTCTTCATTCTCCCTGTGGCATTTAAAAATATTTGTCAGTAAAAGAGAATTTTTCCATGAATGGAACATAATACATTAAATAATTACTTGTACCAGATGGTACTTGCCACATACTGTGATATATTCCTGTGGAATGTAGAATTAAACTGTTAGAGGCAGGGCCCGGAAACACATCAGTAAGAAGTACATTTATGCACCATTATGTCCTGCTCAGGGTTTGGCGTGTGACAAACCTACCATAAAAGTAATGTTGAAAGTCTAGTAAAAACAATTCCTTACACGCTCTTTCCTTTCCACCCTTTTTGCAATTATTACCCAGAACAACAGCGGAACTCTGACTGCTTGTGCTGCAGCAGGTAGACATTTCTGGCAGTTGCTTCACAGATTGATTTCATTTAAGGGCAAAAATAGATTTAGTTCTTAAGAAGATGTAATTGACAGCTTTTCAGACTCGTAATTACTTCAAGTAGCTTTAGAAGTTACATTTCTCAAAGTATTTGAAATAGAAAATGCAATTCCAAGCTCACTGGACTTGAAAAGGGATCTTGAATTGAGCACAGAACACAACTGTGATTGTGGAACGGCCAGATTGGGTGGTGTGGTTGGATGGTGGTGTACATACCTAAATATGGGGATATGGATTCAAAGTCAGAAAGAACAGCTTGCCTTAGAGACAAATATATTTTTATAAAAACCTCATTACTTAATTTTAAAAGGCACAACCATTTATACCTCTGATTAAACTACACCTTGGGGGTTAATCAGTACTTCAGAGCCACACTGGTTAAAGAAAGCTAGACCTATTATTTTAGATGGAAGCTTTGAATAGATTGTTTATGATCTGCCCAGACTCCTTTTATCCCCCAAGACTGGTGATTCAGCCTTGATGTTTTGCCTTCCAAAATCTAGAATAATTATTCAAGTAAGTTGACCTTCAAACCTCTTTCTGGATTTAGCTTAGTGTTTCATATCTGGAACATATAGTCTTAACTTTTCACCATGACTCATTCCCAAATGAAGCCCTCGATTTCAAGCATCTCAAGTTGCTCTGCTTCCTGTACACCCTAGTGTGGGATTAGAAACCTTGAACAGATTTGTGTGACTATGTATATATGATTTCACCTGTTGTCCAGGCTTTTGGCATTAAAAGAACCACTTTGGGGGCTGGGGATTTAGCTCAGCGGCAAAAGCGCCTGCCTGGCAAGCGCAAGGTCGTGAGTTCGGTTCCCGGTACCGGAGAAAAAGCAAAAAAAAAAAAAAAAAAAAAAGAACCACTTTGACTTGAGCCTTTGCTCTTGTCAATTAAAATTTCTCAATGATTTTTATCTTTAACAAACCACTAGGTATTTTAATTTGATAGTGGGTTCCACAAATGATACAGGTCATCCTGTGTGGCGAAGACCTTTTGCAATAAAAAAAGATGTGGTTTTGAACCCCGGCTGTTCTGGCCTTTCATTGGATAAAATTTCATAAATCACATGTACAATTAAGCAGTAGATCTAAAAATGGAATAAATGGGCTCAAGTCCCAATTTAGTATTTCTGGCATTATAGTTTGAGTAAGGTAATAATGCTCCAGGGACTTAGATGCACTTCCCTTAAATGAGGTTAATAAAAATATCAACAACAGGAAACTTAATTTTAAATTATTAGAAGGATTCCTGGCACACTGTGCTTATCGTTGACTACTATTACCGATATACACCTGGATTCTCTCATCTGTGAGCAAAAAATAAGTGCGTACATGTTGGTTAACCGTTAGTGATAAAATTTCATGCAACAATTATCATAGATTCTCATTTATAGTGTCCATGGCACACATTTAATACATTTACAAGCTTCTTTTTTTTTTTTTTTAATTTATTTTTTTTTTTTTTTTTTGGTTTTTCTCCGGTACCGGGAACCGAACTCACGACCTTGCGCTTGCCAGGCAGGCGCTTTTGCCGCTGAGCTAAGTCCCCAGCCCCCATTTAATACATTTAATGTGTCTTCAAATATAAATATTTTAGATGCATGTTCTAGCTTATTTTTATTACATAGTGTTAAATATAGATTTGCAGGTACTGAAAGGTGTCAGAAAATAATGTACCAAATATTTGCTTTTATCATAAGGATTATTTTCAGCTGAAGACATTTTTAAAAAGAAAAGAAATAACAGATGGTAGAAGAGCATGCTCCTTCTCCCTCTTCTTTCTGAACACAGAAAATAAAATCTTTACAGGAAAAATACCTCCCATACCATGAGAAGGGTAATATTTTAAATACCCAGGCAGGCAATAGAAGACAATTAAACTCTGTACAAACGTATATCTTTGGTTAGTTTTCCACTGGTGCTTATACTAGTATAAAAATATTTTGTTTTGTCACATTTTGGATTTTCATTTTTTAAAAGTGTCCTCTTTTACATAAAACTTAAATGAATTTATCTTCCTTTCTTCTGTTAATCTGTGTTAAAGTAAATTTAGTTTTCAAGCCCAGTAAAAAGGCATGCCAGGAGATGTCAGACTTTGTTTCCCATACCATACTATAGTTATCTCTTAGTACTATAAATACCAAAAAAGAAAAAATACAGATTTTTGAGAGAGCTCCCACAATTTTAAATTAAAACAGATTGTATAAGCATTGACCACTATTTTAACAGGAAATAAAGCCTCTACATGCAAAAATAAATGAAACTATGTAAACATAAACTGAAAGCAAACACTTATATTCTATAGATAAAATGTATCTTACTGATTTCAGCAGCTATAACAGTAAGATTATGCCATTGAGATAATTCTCGGTCAAGAGGTTTTGATGTATATAGCGATCCATTTCCAGAGTGTATGTTAAATATTCTGTCAAGGTCAGTATGGCGATCCAAAGAAAATCTGGACATATAGGGGAAAATGCAATATTATTGATGGTTTATGAGAGAAAATGACAAAATGTAAAGACATATATGTAACTAATAATTACAGAAAATAATACTAATCTAGAAAATACACTGTATCATCAGTTTATCGTGGATATCCATTTAAAGTTTCAGTCCATTCAATCTACAAAGTTGGCAATCTGTTCTGTATTGAAATGTTAGTCTTTCAAAGTTTTTTAATATAAATCACTGTCTAATGTCATATAAAGTCAACTAACTGGCATATTTGATCATAATATAGCATGCATTACATATGGTTACATTATCAAGTGATTTTATTTGATAATTAAAGGATATGGTGAATTGCTACAAATATTTATTGCAAAACATCAATCTCAAAAGCTCGGTCTTTGTTTTAATGAGAAAATTAGAAATATATTTTTGTCAAACTAATAGGGCATTATCTTTGGTGATTCACAGTTAATGATATATCCATGTAGTTTCAGCACTTTAATGATATGTAACATTATAATGTGTATATGTTTTACGGAGAAATCAAGTAAAATAGGTTATCCTGGCAAAACTACTTACATCTGCATCAGATAATTTCCATATAAACTTAATATCTATGCTGCAAATTGATTGCAAGCATTTGTTATACATCATTTTGATACATAACACCAGGTTTAGGAATATGGTTGATATAATTAGGATATCTTTGTTAAACTACATAATTTACCTTTCACAAATAAACCATATTATTGTATCCTTACATCTTGAAAAAGTGAGAAATTTCATCTCAAGTTGAAAAAATTAGTTCAGTTCTCAAAGTTTAAATATTATTTTTCCTTCCTCTTTCTAGTCGTACCCTATCCAGACTAAAGCACAGTATACCACCCATGTTTATTCATCACACTGTATTTGAAATTTATTTCATCACAATCTTAAAACAGAAATTGAAACATGAAAATATCAACCTACTATTTTTTTCTTTTTTTTTTTTGTTTTTGTTTTTTCTCCAGTACCGGGAACCGAACTCACGACCTTGCGCTTGCCAGGCAGGCGCTTTTGCCGCTGAGCTAAATCCCCAGCCCTCAACCTACTATTCTAGTAGGTCTACTACCATACTCTAATAGGCACTTAGTGCATATTATTCGATTCTCATAGTGAATATTCCTCTCAAAAAGAAAGAGAAATCCTTTCTTTTTCCTCTCTCTCTTTGAGACAGGGTCTCACTACACAGTTCAGGCTGGCCTTGAGCTCACTTTCAATCCCAGGCTGGTCTCGAACTCACAACGATCCTCCTGCCTCAGCCTCCCGAGGGCTGGGATTACAGGTGTGCGCCACCACGCCAGGCAAAAGAGAAATTCTTGAGAGGCACGTAAATATATATTATGATGATTTACAAATATTCTTTAAATGAAAGAAAAAGCTATTTAATTCTATGCTACATTGGCAAATAAAGTCCCTTAGTTCTGTATATATGACATAAGATGTTGATATGAATATATTGAGAAAATGTATCAATTTCACTCTATTAAGTGAAACTACAGGTTACAAAAGCATATATGTGGCATTGCCAATTTTTTAAAAATAATGCATTATTTATAGAGATATGAAATTGTCTCGAATGATGTACATGTAACTGCTTAAATATGGCTGTGGGATTAAAGTCCATTGTTCATTTTGTTCATGAGTGTTTTTTGACATGCTATTTCTAAGTGGAGGAAACCGAACTGCTAGAATTATGTGAATTGATGAATATGTTAATTAGCTTGACTTTAATCATTTCACATGCTATACTTTAAATATAAATACGATTTTGTCAATTGTAATCAATTAGATTATATAAAAAGGAAATGACACTATTTGCCATATGTAAATTAATATATAGCCTCTCATACCACACCAGTGATGTTTCAAATCTGCATTGTGCGTGTGTTTTCTTAATTATTTTTTGTAGATCAGTAGAAAGAAGACAAAATTCAGAGGATTATGGGACACTATCTTTGAGATAATAGCTCTTTTTTCAAAATTTATTAACAGTTTGTTCATATTTTCTTATTATCCCTTGGAAAGTTATGTGTGTTAACTCATTTCTACTAAAAATCACTACTATGATACATAATTTACATAGAATCTTTGATTATTCTCTTAATACTTGGAATATATCACATAATTTATAACATATACAGTCCGATCCATTGAATAAATGCATTGCCCTACTAAAGCTATTTATTTTTGAATTTTTGCAATTTTCCTATGATATTCATCTGGAATTGGTTCCAGGGTCTTAGTGGATACTAAATATGCAGATATTCAAGCTGTATATATTAACTGGCTATAATTTTTACATTAAATTAGGTATATTTTCCTATATACTTTAGATTATCTCTAGATTGATTACAGTATCTAAAATGTTGTAAATGCTACCTAAATAGCAAATAAATTATGCTGCCTGGGGATTAGTGACTAGTATTTTTTCCAAACATTTACCATTGCTGTTGGTTGAATTGGAGCATGCAGAAACTCCAAACTTCTGATACAGGTCAGAATTATACGTGTGTATATAGACACAGAAACATGCATATGATATTTCTATTTAATTTCTTTGGCTGTATAATGCATATATATTATAAATGTGCATGTCCTATTAAAACAATGCTATCTACAAATATTCATTCCATTTTCTACATCAAGGTTGCATAAAGTAAAATATTTCACAAACTTCAGAGAATACACTGTCATTCATAAGCAATACAGCTGTGAATTCTGTTGAATAAGTTATATGTAAGGTTCTTTCTCCTTGGTCAATAAAAATGTGTCCTTCTTAAACACATTGTTATTTTTTAACACATTGTTAATTTTTAAATAACATAGATGAATTTTCACATGTAATAACTATCAATGTACATGAAATATACAGTGTATTTTGTTTTATGGTATATTTCATTTCATTGCATCTTAAAATTTATATTAATGGTCTAACTTAATACTACCTGACAAATTTATTTCTTTAAAATATTACATATCATTTATAATATTCATCTTGAAATGAAGAATCTAGAAGACAAACATAAATTAGGATCTCTGCAAAGAAGATGCATAGTAAGTATTTAATGGGAAATTTTAACCATATATATTGGTAATTTAGAGCCCTCAAAAGAAAAATGCAAGGGAAGGAGCAATTTAGCAGAAAATAAATGGATGAGAAATGAAACATTTATAGGTAAATTCTGAGGACTAATGAAAGTATTATGTGATTATCACATACACGTCTCTTCTGCCAATATGTAAACTGTGATGCCTTTTTTTTTTTTTTTGGTTTTTCTCTGGTACCGGGAACAGAACTCACGACCTTGCGCTTGCTAGGCAGGCGCTTTGCCGCTGAGCTAAATCCCCAGCCCCGATGCTGATTATAAATATGAAAACATATACTTATGCAAAACCACATGGATCATGCACAAGTTTTCATATATTATAAAGTATAGTATAACTTTACTTGAAGATTGGCACTGTCTGTAGAATTTTTAAGTTCACTCTAGCTAGAGTCCCATGACACATAAAAATGAAGGTTCTATATATGACATATCTGCATGAACCTATGGATAAATTCAGAAACTGTACAAAGAACATATGAACTGGTATGTCACAGGCTCAATTTAAAGCAAAATCAGCCTGGTAAAATTAGGGAAACAAATACTATGTAAAGGACATGATGGACTAGCAGAGTAAGCATTCATATTCATGCTGAGTACTGAATACAGATGCATTAATGCAAATGATAATGAAAACTTAGGTCTTACTTTTAAATGTGTCTATCAAATCTCATATGCTTTTAGGGCACCAAACGAAACTCAAAAACTGTTGAAATGACTGTTCTACCTAGAAATGTAGAACTTTTTTAAGTAGCTAAAAATGAAGACAAAAACAAGGGGAAAAATCTCTGAGTTTGATGACTGGAATGTATGTAGATTTTTTAAAAACCATTACATAACTGCATTAGAAACTTTCGGACTTCACATATTGTTAAATGTGCTGAAGAACACAAATACAGTGATTTGGTTACACTGCAAATGCACCACAAACAAAGTGTTCTTACTATGTCACAGGGCTGAGAACAACAAATATTTTAAGGACAGAAACATGTTACAAAGTAGGTTTCAGCCTAACAGATATGATAAGAATGTGGAAATTATAGATTTTGTTCAGATTCTGCCCCAAAACAGGCAATTTACCTTAAGTTGTGCCATATACAAAAATTATGCCATAGATAGATAGATAGATAGATAGATAGATAGATAGATGATAGATATAGATATATTCACCAAGCGGCTCCTGTGTGTCTTGGTGCATTAAATGCTTTAAATAAAATTTCATGGTCTCAGTGTGTTTCAGTTCCATTCTTTTACATGTCAAAGCAGGTGTAATTACCTGATAGGGCTGGAAGTGGAATCCGGGTCCCTCGCCATTACAGTGCCAATGATTGTACCCACTTCAATGTCTTCGTGAACCTCAAACAGGTAGGACGATCTGCTAAAAACAGGGGGCTCGTCCACATCTTCTATAGAGATTTTCACAATTGTGGTATCTTTGAATGGTCCTAGGTAGTAAAAACGTGGATCCACATGGGTGTTTTCTGCTTCAACCTTTAGAGTATAAAGTCTTCGGCTTTCATAGTCAAGTGGCTGTATAAGGAAATAAATCCTCCATTTAGAGTAAATGAAATTGAATATTATGTTCATTTAATGTTACAATACTGTTTGTAAAATACTGGTAAAGTTCTACCATGTTGTTCATTAATTATAAATAAGTAAAGTAATACAGATAATAACTGAAGTTTTAAATATTATGTAGGTTTAATTTTTTACATTTTTATATATTCAACATGAAATACTTTAGAACACGGAGAAGTGAGATTTTACTCTTCAGAAAAATTCAAATGACATGAAAGATTATCTCATAATGTGATGACTACAAAATTGACTTGGTAGATTCTAGATTGTCTTTTGTGTGCTGATGTACTGGTTATCATTAAATTTTTTCTAAGCAAAAATTCAGGCATTCTTTAAATTGTCAGTTATTTAAAAATGTGTCATAGGTAATTGGCTTATGGTATCACACAAGTTTTACAAAATTTTGAAACCTAACACTAAAATTTTAATTGTTAATTGAAACACTGAAGAAAAAGTGAAATATATAATGAGTAAAGATACAATCAATAGAGATTTGGCAATTAGGGTATATTACAAACAAAAGGTGTACTTTAAATATGGATATAGCTTAACTGTCATGAGTATAAAATCGAGTTCCTTGTTTCACACTGACTTTAAAAGACACATTTTATTATCAGAGATAGACACTGTTGATTGAAATTTCATCACCCTATCTGAGAAGCTCTGGATTTTATTGCCATTACCGCTACTTCCTGTTCACAAAATGTAAGACCTGTTTCAGGCTTTGCTGGTCAATTTCAGGTTAGTATCTGTCTTTAGCTTGTGCTTTGCAAAAGAACTCTGAGATAGTTTTATCATTGCACAGTACTTGGGATGTCAGTGTATGCACATTTCTTTAAGACCTAAATTCCAATGTGCTTTTATTCTTGAATTGATGGCACCTACTCTACAATTAAAAAACTAGTTACCTTTAAATTGTGCCACTGAACATATGTTAGCAGAAAAGTGTAATTTGTATAGCAGAAGGGAGGATGTGAACAATTAAATTATGTTCCAATTCATTCTGTCTCTTTTTATTAGAAACTCTAATTATTGCTTCATGCATCTGGGCAGCATTCTACTTTCTATGCTTCCAACTGTGATGATATATTGCCATTATTAGCTATTAGCTATTTTTAAAGAACACAGTGTTATTATGGTGGGTTTTATTAACGTGGCTTAGAAATATAATTATACATATATTAACTGAAATTTTGTAAAAGTCTGAGTTTTCACGTTTCAATTGACAGAAACATCTAGTCACCATGTTTAAGGAACTCTTCAGCTTCTTATCCTTCTCACGTGTATAATATAAATTACATTTAAACATGATGCTGATATTTCTTTTAAAACATAATGCATGAGTACAAAGTACATAATGAAATCTCTACTCTCTAAGCATACAGTTTTTATACAGAAGCTCTGCACCTTTTTGACAATTATGATGCCCTCCTGTGTGTCCTTCTCTGTTATAATGTCAAACATATCTGTCCCATCACCATCGATAATTCGGTATTCTACTTCAGCATTTTTCCCAGTGTCTGCATCAGTTGCTTTTACGCTTCCAACAGCCGTGCCAACAGGGGAAGATTCTAGAACTCGAAGATGAATAGTATCTATGAGAAATAAAGGACAGAATAGAGAGAGATGAATGAAGAGATTTATCAATAGAATATCCAAAATCAGACTGTTTAAGAGATTTTTATGAATTTTAAACTTTATATGAAACTTTTACTTAAAATGTAGACTCTATTATGCCTATAATTAAAGTCTGAGAGCAGAAAAAGTGGAAATTTTGAGTGCTTGGTTTTGTACATATAATGTGAACAATAAGGACAAACCTCTAATAGTATTGGAAATTCTGGTTCTAAAAACAAACTTGCTTTGCATGATCATTTTCACAGATATCATCGGATTTCAACCTGTACATATATGTGTTTATATAACACACATATACAATCACAACCAACCAGAGGATATATAGGGAATATTTAATTTAATTGTTTCTACTATGTTATATTTAGTTATTTAATTATCATTTTTATTTTAGATTCCAAAAAATACATAAGAAAATCTCAAAAAATCCTTAAGAACCATACTGCTATTTGTGACAAACAGAATCAAGATAGTCTGTGAGAAAAATATAAAGATGCCCTTCACATTGTCAGGATGAAAACACTAAATTCTAGGGCAAACATTTCTTCATTCCATGCACAAAAAGACTTTACCTAAGCCCTTGTCACTAGAGGTGCTTCCAGCATGAACAACCTCTACTGCTAATGAGATTTATGTTTTAACATCTGGTCATAAATTATGTACTCCTGATGGGTTAATCAACTGTAAGCACACTTCTGATTATAGTACCTTCTTGCTCATAAACCTTAAGTAATTCTCCTTAATATACATGATTATGTCCAGAATTCTTAGGTAGTCATGATACTGTCTGGGTTTACCTTTCCAAACATATTTTACCTTTAGTCACATCCATGAAATATTTGCATCAAACTGGATGATTCCATTTTTCTGATTAAAACTTCATTTCTTTCATCATTCTACACATGTTCCTCATGGTATTTTTGTGGATGAAAGTCTTTTGTCAGTACTTTCATATAATTATAATGCAGTTCACCAACTACATTGTTATGTGCCAAGTGTTCATCAGCTACACCATACCGAGGAGAAAGACCTCAGAAGAAATAAACTTGCTGACTACATGATTTCTGAAATCTAACCTGGATAACTGCAATAAAATACATTTCCGTTGTTTAGGTCACCTGGTCTGTGGGGCTTTGTGGCAGCACTAAAAACACTTATCTACTTGGTTTTAGCACTAAATTCCTGGGAGATGTCAATAAAATTCAGTTTCTATCACACTCTAGCTGGTCTGAACCTATATTGTTCTACATTTTTCTCTGGCTGATTCTTCCATCACATTACTGGAAAAACCTCTCAGTTTATACTCTGGCTTCTGCCTTACTGTGTCTTTCTTCTCATACACTCTAGCCTTTGCTGTCTCTCCTCAGACATCTCAACCCTGTACATCCTGACAGCTCTTTTATATTGCAGGGTTCCTCTGCTCACTTCCTCTTCTTCAGCTGCCTGCTCCCCTGTGTCCTCCACAGAAATGACACTTGCATTCTGTGTGAAAAAGCTAATCAAAATAGCATGCTCAGTCACACTTCCTGCCCCTTCCCTTTGCCAAGCATTAGGTTATCTACTTACTTGTTTCTGTGAACCTGGAGAACACAAAACAAGCAGGCTTTTTGTATTTTTTACCTTTATATTCTCTACAGGGTCCAAATGAGTATTGTAGCTACTATATATAAGCATTTGTATATTGGATAAATTGCGTGAATATTTGATATTGAACACAAGCTTCCGAACTGGTCTACTAATTCTTTTATGTAGCCAACTCCAATTAATACTTTCTTTCCCTTCACATTTCATCCACATTGCTCCACTTGAAAACACTTATCCTATCAATCATTATTCAGAGCTTTAACTTCTAACTGCTCTCACTCTACTTAAGGTAAAATAAAACATCTATTGGCTGGACAGTAATTTCGCTTTCTGCCTGCTATTCTCATTAACATTTTCCAGGATCATTTGTCTCCTTGCAGTTTTTCCAGAATGGTTTACTTACTATCATTGAAAAGATTTTCCCTCCTCTTGAAAGATTTCCCCATACAATTCTTTTCTGGTTGTTTGTTTAAATTTTTTTTGTTTTGTTTTGTTTTTCTTCAGGTACCAGAAATCGAACTCATGACCTTGTGCTTTGCAGGCAGGCGCTTTGCCGCTGAGCTAAACCCCCAGCACCATCCCCTTACAAGTCTGTCTGGCAACATTTTCTCTTTTCTTTAACATAAATATATATCATCATTCTTCTATTATACTGTACATCCATTCTAGCCTACTTACTGAAAAGTCTTTCCTTAAAAAATTACATCTTCTAGAATCATGACCTCAAAAAGGAGATTTATTACACTGCAGCAAAAATTACCTTATGAAATGGAAAAGAAGATATCACTGCAGTACTGAAAGATTTCATTGTTAATGTTATATGTTTAAATTCATTATTTTATTTGTCAAGTCTTACACATTGGATCTCTGTTAAAATTTTCAGAATCATTTTTATCTATTTTTAAATCTAGAACATATAGGAAATGCAGTCGTGCAAATATTTTTCCATCAAAGATTAGTTAACCTGAACAAAAATTATAAAGGTATGCAATAATTACCATAGCAAAACATAGGATGAGTAAATTGATTGTCTTTACAACTTCTAGGCACCATCTAGACAATACAGATGAAGTGTCCCCCAAAGACTCTTGTCTTGAGAACATGATTCTCAGTTCAACAGTCCTCAGAACTGAGGCCTAGAGAGCTGACTGAATCATTGAGATGTCAGCCTCATCAACGGATTAATCACAGCTGAAGTTCTATCAGATGCTGGGACCCAACTGTAGAAAGTAGGTCCCTGGTAGTGCGCCTCTGTAAGGTATATCCTGTCCCCAACCTCCTCTCTCTCTCTCTCTCTCTCTCTGTCTGTCTCTCTTATCCTTCCCTTACCTTCTGCTTCCTGACTAATATGAAGTTATCAGCTATTCAGTCTTATGCTCTTCCATCGTTATGTTGCTACCACTGCACAAGCCTATAAGCAATGGAACCCATTGACTTTGGACTGCATCCTCCGAATCCATGAGTCAATATAAATCTCTCTTTCAGTAAATTGTTCCAGCAATGGAAATATGACTTATATAAGTAGTTAAATTGCACTTTGAAAATATTAGTGTATGCCTAACATTTTGTCGCAATTGGATTAAATTTATATATCTTTGTTAAGGATATCACAGAAGTGGTGTATTCTGAGTGCATCATATTTTATCACAGGTATGGGATGTCAACCCGTCTTCTCACCAAAGAAACTTGATCACTTGCCTAATGCATTTCTGTCAATTTTCCTCATTGCTAAATTACAATATTTTTCTTTCTTTTTCTTGGGATAAATGCTTTAACCTTCTTTCGTCTCAAAAATATACCCACTATTTTTAGCATTAATCAGTGATCTTGCTTGCCATAATGCATATTGCAGTTTCAAAAGGATGATTTTGTATTTTCTGGACTGAGATTCAGATGTATCAGTTGGAATTTTTCTGTAAGGAAAAATCATTCCTTCCCTCCATTTTTAAGAGTTATTTTTACCATTTATTAATATGAGTATGTATTTATGGTCATTTATGATATTCTACATGGTATAATACAGGTATATGGTTATTTATATCTGCAGATTGTTCTATAATTAACTAATGGGTGATTGTTAAGTGTGATATTGGTGCCTTTCTATATACTTCCCTTGTTCTTTCACATGTTTCCTAAATTTCTGGTATCACAAGACTTTCTAGGTTCTTCTTCGAAGCTCCATGTCCAACACCTGAAAGCAACCAGGCTTCTAAGTGGTTTTGATTTTTTTTCTATTGAAGGAAAAACATACATGCTAAATATAGCACCATATTTCTGAATTTCAAAAATGAAATGTTTGCTTCAAATATGTAAATATATGAGATTCATGAGGCAGTTACCTATTTTTGCTTGAAATAAGAAATCTGATCTTATGTTTTAACATAAAAATTTAAATAACATTGTTTTGTTATGTTTGATGAATTTTGAATGCTATGATTTATAATATTAATATGTAAGACATTTCAGATTAAGAGAAATCCTATATAGTAATAAGAATAAAATCATTCAAATAGGAAGGCTGTAGCGGATTGATAACTTGTGGTCAGCTTATAACCCCCAGCTGAACTGAGTAAGCGTGGTGCTCGGTGTGAGGCCCACCTGAGGACTGTTGCCAGCAGCATAAGAGGCAGACCTGGAGAAGAACTAGGCTGTTGGGAGCTGAGAGAGGCTGTCGGGAGCTGGTAGAAGGTATAAAGAGTTGTTGGTTCTGTTGGAGGAGCTTTTCATGCTGGCTTTCCTGATAAACTTGGCTGTTTTCATCTTCCAAGGAGCTCAGGACCTCGCTGGCATGGAGAATGGCTTTGGTTCACTTTGGGGGAGCTCTGGTCCTCACTTTGAGCATCACTTCCTGGCTCCAGAGAGGAATATGGTGCACTGCCGGCCTCCTGGAAAAGTTTGGTATGCTGGCTTCCCTGATGGGAACTCAGCCACCTTTATCATCAGAGGAGCTCGGGACCTCACTGTTGCCCAGGATGGCTGTGGTACCTTTCAGGGGACCTCTGGTTCTTCTGAGCATCACTTCCTTGGCTCCAGTGAAGATCCCTCAGCCTGCTAGCAGAGATCTTTCATCCTGCTGGCACAGACTTTCTAGATTCCACCCCTGACCTCTGGGCCTTCCCAATGCAGATCCATGAAACAAGCCTGCGTGAGATACTGTTATGGGCTCTGGGCCTCCAGCTGGATTCATGGGATGCATCGTTATGGGCTCTATTCAACTGGACTCATGTAGGACATTATTTTGGGATCCAGGCCCTCAGCTGGATTCCTGGCCTATAGTGTGTGGACAGATTTCCTGTATTCTCTTAGGTATATCATTCTTTGGGTGATTATTATAAATAATCTTATAAAATATGTGCCCTATATTGTATTGTTCCCTTTGCAAAAATAACTTCCAAACCAACACAAAGGCTAATATTAAAACTGCATATCTGTGTCTGTTTAATAATTTCATATTTGCAAATAGTTGCTCAGAATTTTTTAAACTTCTTCTTCTAAAAACTTTCTAGAATTTTATTCCCTTGGCATGACACAATCCTACTGACCAAACACTCGTCTTTAATGCCATTCTTTTTCTACTTATATGAAATATATCTTCTCAGAGAATTACAGTTTCTAAGGCTAAGAATTCAAAGAAGAAGATTAGAGATATCCTTTCCTGAGATAGTCTCTGAGATATCAGAGATTAGTGCTGTCATTTAAAAAAAGTACAAATAAGCCAATCAACTCATTTTTATAAGCCAGCATTTAGAAAATTTGATCAATGAAAAGAAAATAATAATTCCATTGATTAAAACAAACTGACTCAGGTTTGCTTTCTGACAAGGTAAACCAGATAATTTCAAACAATATTTTAACTTAAAAAGCAATTCATTGTGTGTTGTAAGAAAGAGAACTGTACATATGAAGGCAGTAAAATAACACAATCCTACACTGAAGAGAAAGGAAAACGTAAATGAGTGGATAACAAGGCCTTCTTTGGCCTGAAGACATTTTCCATCTTCTTATAATAGTTCTTTATTCTTATGGGCTCTTGAAACAATGAAGAAACAAAAGAAGCCCAGGGAATCCACGGAATGGTTACTCAAGTAGCAAGTAGTGTCTGCTGTAGAAGCCTCCAAAGATCTCCATGCTAAGTATAAGGGCAACTGGACAGCCGCCACTCTTGATGTTATAGTTTCATAATGTGGACTCAAATAACCTACACTACCTATATTTTTACAGATATAGACAGCTTTAACTTCTGCAGAAGGGGGATGACACTCCGGCATCCACAACATATTGAGTGTAGGCTCAGACAGTCTAAAATTGCTTCAGGGAGAATCTGTGAAGGGAAAAGAAATTCACCACACTCATGACACCTGGGAGGGGCCTTCTTGACTGGCTTTTGTCTTTGTTATTTTCACTTAACGCTAAGACAGAATACCTGAGGCCCAGAATTAAGGACGGGAGGATTTATTTAGCTCACACTGCGGAGGTTTCAGCCCATACTCAGTTGACTCCAAGGCAAGGTGGCACACGTCAGAGGGCAACAGTTCATGGAGGCTGAAGACAGTAAAAGTAGCAAGAGCAACGAGGGAGGAACAGCAGAGACCAAGTCTCTTTTCCTCTCTTACATTGTATACATGCTACCCACTCCAGGGTGGGTGTAGCACCCATACCCATAGCCCCAGTACTAAGTCACTCAGAAACTAAAAGCCTGCCCCATGACTGCATGAGACTTTGTGGGGGACATCTAGACACAAACCATAACAGCTTTCATATCTTTCTCCTTTCAGAGCCTTTTACAAAAGTAAGGAACATTGATAAGTCTGTACTATATATATTACAGTTCAATAAAAAATATAGTTATGAATGCTTGGCTCATAAAGCAATAAAGAAAGGAAAATAATAGAGTAGGCACCATAAAGATAAGAACAGCAGGTCAAATGCTTATTGGAGAGAGAAATATATGTCTGTGTGTATAATATGCACATATCCATATTTATATACAACACATGTATATATATATTTATACATATATGTGTGTACATATACATATGCCATAAACATATGGACAGATTTAACATGTAAAGTTTTAGTTTAAAACTCTGATTCTGTCTCTTTTTTGTTGTACACCACAATGCTAAACACACGCATACAGATATGTAAATATTTCTCAAACTTTACATAAGTATAGCTCAATATTTTAACTATCATCATTCATGAAAGGATTTCTAAAACACAAGACAATTGATATATCATGAAACGCTAACAAATCATTCCATATCTAACAGAAAAACTTGTATGAATAAAATGCAATGTAGGGAAAGTAAAACTTTCTACAAAGAAGATAGTTTCAGTGCCCATCTTACCACACTTTGCTTGTCTGTAGCGCCACAAAACAGATAATCTAGAAGCAAAATTAAATTATAAGTAGAAAACAATTTGCAGAAGAGTAAAGAAAAAAGATGAATAGAAAGCAATATTTTGAATCTTAATCAGGCAAATTCAAATTAAGGTGATGACGTTACATATTTTTTACACTTACTAAATTTACAAAAATTAAGTCTGATAAAATCAAGCATATGGCATGAGAAAAACTATTATACAAAGCTGAACTCTGTTCTATTTGATACAATGACCTTAGGTATGTATTAGCTTTTTGTGATTGCTGTAAAAAATACCAAAAAAAATTGAGAACAAAATTATTTTGGATATTACATGCTCATTCTAGGCACCATATTAATTAAGTTTAATTCCCTAGTGAAGATAAATTCAATGAAGTCTGTGAGCTTTTTACATCAATCTAGGAAAGAGTGTTCCAAAAAAATAAAGTTAAATCAAGCGATAGGTATATATAAGATCTGTAATGCTATATATCCAAAGCAAGAATACACACACACACACACACACACAAACGTGCACACATACTATATATATATATATATATATATGTATATATATATATATATATATATATGGTAAATATTGAGGTGAGTAAGCATTGAGGTCTCTAGAACTAGAACTTTAATCTGCAAAATTGAAGCAAAAGGTTACAGAGTGGACCACTACTAAAGGTAGGTATATCCACAGAATATAAAACAGCTCAGTAAACAGCAAGAATTTATTTTATTTTGTTGTTTTTTTTTTTTGGTTTTTCTCCGGTACCGGGAACCGAACTCACGACCTTGCGCTTGCCAGGCAGGCGCTTTTGCCGCTGAGCTAAATCCCCAGCCCCAAGAATTTATTTTATATAGAACTGCAACTTAGCCCTAGATGAATTAAAAAGGCTCACAGTGTAAAGTTGATTTCCTTGAGTATTAAAGTTATGACCAAAATAATACATATACATATAAGGACACATATACATATACACAAACATATATGTATACATACACATAAACAGATACATGACACATATTTTAAACTTTAATGAAAACATATTTTCAAAACTAAATGAAAAATTTTTCTTATGATATGAGAGATGAATAGGTTCCAATAAAACAAAAAATGTATCATCAGTGTATTGCGAGAGTGAGAGAAACAGACCAACAACAAAAATGCTCCTTTGTTCAATTAATCTCACAGTCACATTGATTTCACTGTACCATGTCTGAGAACTTGTTCTCCTGCTTTGTATTTTTAGCTTGGAGTTCTTGAGAAGGCTTGATTTGCATTCTTACACGCACCCTTGGATCCTGAAAGTCTGCGTCACTTGTAGTTGCCATTTTAGCTGTGGTCACTTATTGAAATGAATGCATCATTTCAGTTCTTCAATTGTTGTAGCAACAATATTCATTACAAGGTATATTTCATTTTTATCAGAGTTAGGGGTATTTGTATTAATTTTTAGTACGCTTTGAGGCTTACACAGTAGTTGGCAGTTATATATGCATATGACTGAGAACATATATACATATTTTCCTAAAACATTAATGAAGATGTGATTTATGAAGCACCATGATTAATTTTGAGCCCTTTATTAAAAATCGTGTTGATTTTATTCTGCTGCCAATAATCAAAGAGCATTATAAAAAGATGCAAATTTTGTATGCACACACAAACATATCTATTTTCATTACATGGCAATTTCATTAATTCATTCAAAACATTATCATTCCATGCCCTACTTATATATTGGAAACACATTTATACTTGAAGACTATTTTAGGATAAGGATGATTGGGTCTCTCGTTATTAAAGCGTGCATTCCTATGTTTTAAATATATAGCAAATGATTCATTGACACTTTATCATCTATTTCCAAATTTTATGTGTTGCATAGAAACCTCCCAGTTTGTCAAGAAAATGGAAATCGCTTTAATTGAGAGCCGGCCTTTTCTCTCTCCAAGGGTATTTACCACATAGCACAAGCAGCAGACAAGAACTGGAAAGGGGGCCGAAATTATCATGCGCACACTGACAGAGGCAATGGAGCACCTGTCACCCATCTTAAGTTTAATTTCTCCTAAAAGACATCTATTTGCATGCTCCTTATTTTTTATCTCACAGTTGATGGAGCTTTAATTATGTGGTATGCTTTCCTATCAATTCTAATTTATAGTTGTTTTAAATTCATTCCCAGGTGTCAGATTGAATCATCTGCTTCTCCTTTAATGTTTGGGGCAGATAAACATTCCTTCCTGGTGAGTATGCTTTTAGTTTGGTTATCTACTTAAGCACTAAGGTATGACTATGAAAAGACAAAAAAATTGCATTTCTGCTTCTCAGTACAGAAGGCTGTATGGAGAAAGGAAAAATATAGGAGAAAATATTGTAAAGAAGATCTAAGAACTGAGAAAAACATATGTCTATTTAAGTAAGTGCACTTTCAGACGATCATTGACAGCCTCATGCAGCACATTGTCATTATTAATAATTTCAAACGATTTTGATGCATTTCTGGTTTGTCAGTATTTAAGATATATTGCAGGTCACTTGTTCTACTTTATATTTGATCAATAGCACTTTTGCACTAGAATATTAGAAACACTGTAGATTTGTGCCCTAGAATTGCAAATAATTTATAGTTCAATGCAAGACATTTTGGAGGAAACGCAGAAAAAGAAGTAAGAGATGTGACAAGGTGACTTCCATAACAACAGCAGCAACCGAAAGGGAATCCAGAAGTGGAGGAGGAGCACCAGGAGAAACTGCTTACCTCCAGGTTTTGAGCTTAGCAACAAATAGCTCCTCTTTTATTTTGTTGATAAAAAACAACGAGGTTCAGAGAGATATAATTTGTCTTTTTCTTTTGTTCCCTGCCCTTGTTTTGCATTCGCATTTACATAAGCACTCTATTTTTCCCGAGTTGAGATAAAAAACACCCCATATGAGAATCAACAAAATAATTTAACATTAGTTTAATTTTTTTATTTGCTTTGTGTGTAATCTTATTGAAACATCTCTGTGCTGCATAATAATCTCAAACAATACTTTGCTTTAAGAAAAACGACACAATTATGCACGTTTATAAACCATTGCATTGTATAATGTTTAAAAGATGTTTTTTAATGAGCTTAACAGGAAGAAATTAAAAACAAGATAAAGCTCCTTGGAGGCAACTGCAGAGTAGTTAAGGAAATTATGCAATGCTAAATGGGCATTTAGGAGAAAACAGAGGAGAGCTGAAAGTCACAGGAGAGACTGACAAACTACTATGACTTTGGAAATTGAAGATGTTCACCAGGGGAAAGAAAGAAACCTAAATTTGTGAGCGCTTGAGACATGATCATTGATTGAGCTTTGGGAATTTAAGTGAAATTAGAGCCAGAAAAGATTCTGCACGATATGTTAGTTTCCTGTTTATGCTATTGAGGCAAGCAACACGGTAAGGATGACAGAGCTTTTAGATAAACTGCCGTTGATCCCTAGAGTCCATGGAATGCATCTCAGTGCTTTCATTTGAAACTGTCTCCAAGATATTTGGTATCGATAGATACACACAATTGCAATGTGAGAAACATAAAAAACACACAAGATTTGGGGAGGTTAACATACACCATATATTAGTCATACATAAACACATTAATAGTACTAACTGTGCAGGTCTTTAGAATGTATCACCTTAAATAGAAGTGTACTAAAAATTGTATCTGTCTAAGTGGGTCCATGCATATTTCCATAGCATTTTATTTTTACCTATGTCTATGTAACTAAACCTACCAAGGGGTATTGTCCAAATTTATTCGAAATGATACCATAGTATATAGGGACTTTGAATCCCATTATACAAAATGCAAATGAATTTGGGCAAATTTCCACTGGAATTATTTGTTATTTTTTGGAGCACTATTTTATGACATGTTCCAAGCGATGTATTTCCATAGGTATTGTCATCCTAGACATTTAGCTGAGATCTTATATGTGGGTGTTCACCTATATGTCACAATATACATCTCAGATTGTCATATTTCACTAACTGCTACTTTTTCCTTTACAGCACACCGCTTTTCTTCAGGTATCTAAATTCAAAACATTAAAATTGATTTGAAAACTCTGTTTCTCTTTAAACAAACTCTATGATAGAGTGCTTGAAAGTATGTTTTTATTGATGTTTTTGCTTTTCTCTTTTAAATCTTTTATGGATCTAGTTACTAAATCCTATAGATCACACCCTTAAATATACTGGAATCTCTTCTCCTCAGCATTAGTTTAGACTTTCAATAATTTTTGCACTCTCTACCTAAGCAATGTGCTTCCTTGCAAATGGATCAGTGCAAATAAAGAACTCTGCCTGATGTTGTGAACAAAAAGCCTTTAGGGAATAATGTAGAGCAGATTATCTTTATAGCCAGTCCTTTTCATGATACTATCATTATCTATATTTCTGTTCTCATTTTTCACAATTCCTCTTTCGAACCCTGGGGACCAACCATGCAAAATTACGCTTTTCACTGAATATCAACATTGTTTATTCTGTTTTTCCTAACAAAAAGTGTTTTCTCTTCCATTTTCCTTATTTTTTGCAAGAGAAAATTATGTGTATTTTTTTAAAAAAAGATTTTACAGAATTTTCTCTTTCTTTATCCACATATATCTTAAAGAGTTTATTATTTTATAATTTAGGATTTACATGACAAATATTGAGAAAAATTCATTGCATTAATCTGTACTTATTTGTTTGTATATTCTAAAATGCATTCTATGTATAGATATATAAACATATTTGTACATAATGCAATGTATTCATATGTATACATAGATACAATATAAACATATATACAAAATATATATGCATACAAAACCAGCAAGAAGATGAGTGTGAGGTAAACTGATGAAATATAAAGTAAAGAAATATACATATTTCTTCATTTGTATAAAAGTGTCTATATGCTACCAAAGTATAGATTACTTGTGAATATATTCTGTACATTTTTCTAATCAGTACAATTACAGCAATTGTCATTTTCAACTGTTTTAACACATAATAGGGCTTTCATCAGTGTTTACAAAATCCAACAATGCTTTAATATCGTAATTTATTTGTACTTGTTACAAACTACAGGCATTAAGATCATGAGGAAAATTCCTACAGACATTTGAACATCCTCTTAGTGGTCACAGTAAAAATCACACCAATTGTAGCCAATTTGTATATGGAGCAGTGCTTTTAAATATAAATATTTTCATTTTTCTAGATAATAAAAAGGGAGAAAGCATCATTTTAATTTCATTTCCTTCTTTCTCAAACTGAAGTAACTTTCTTGAGACATAGCTGACAGTTGCTCTAGTTGGAAAGAGCTTGATAACTTTAAAATATGCAGATCAGCCTGGGGCCTACATTACCTTGGGATTCCTAGGAGAGGAGAGGTTGACTCTATTTACAAAGTGAAAATCAGCACTTATTAAATCAAGTCTCTTTTGTACCAGGCAGGGATTATGGTAGTCTCAAAGCTCACTGACTGTACGTGTCTTAAATCCCTATATATGTTACAAAAAATTTCCTTGAAAGATCTTGTCTAGTGAAAAATTATTTTTCTTTCCAAGTAGCATACAGATGCCAGGAAATGGTCCATCACTTTTGGTCCTATGTATCACAAAAGCAACCAACAATAAAGATCTCATTGTCTTTGTGTTAGTACACAGGCATTTTAAGAACTCAGTTTGACCTGTTTAAAGTTGGCCCTATGATCCTGCCCTACGTGTGAGTAATAAATCATGGAATTAACTAAAGACAGATGTACTAAGAAAGATAAAATTTATGTTGTACCAAATTCTTTGTGAGTATGGTGCTTAGAACCACAGAATTGAGAGTCAAATTATCTGGATCTTAAACTGCCTTTTATGTCTTAGATGTAGAATTCTTAATTTGGGTCATTTGTAGGAAAATGAATGCACCTTGAGACCACAATGTTAAGTGAAATAAATCAGACACACAGCTTATCTAGGGTATTCCATGGTTTCTTTTGTATGAGAAACCCAAACTATAAATGAAATATGGGTAATAGGGAACAGGGAGGTAGATCTTTTACCAGTGGGAAGGGGACTGAGAGAAGGAGGGTGGAGGAGTGGAGAAGAGGAGGATGAAAAAAAAGATGCTTATATAAAATTACCAACTCCTCACGAGAAATGTTATCAGTATGTACTGCAAACATGTATTAACAAAACAAAGAAAGTAGAAAAAAAAAGTTTTGATCAATAAGAATTACAATATATACTTTCTTAAGGTGTTGTAAGATTGAGTTTATATTTTATTCTTTTCAGTATATGCTATAACCATGTCTATTATTACTTTATCAGCTGTTCTATTTTTATTTTGAGCAAAATACATAATCTATACTTACATATTTGAGTGGTTTGAAATCAGAAATCAAGGACTGTAGCATATTTAAGTTTCAGTAAAGTTGATTCTTTCTAGTATTTCCTGTGCAATCAGGCCTTTCTTCATAGTCTTGCCTACATTTATGTCTTTAAGGGTGTGATCTATTCCATCTTCTAGGCAAAATAAATAAATAATCATGTATAGGTACAAAATGACCTTTATACTCTAGGTGATTCTGGAGTTGAGCATGATTATTTTCTGAGTTGGCTTATGCTTTGTTAATCTTTAAAGATAATTTGATTGGAAATAGAGATGGCATTGAAATACTCAGGAAATAAAAGTCATTCAAATTTTATTTGTGCTCTCAGAGGTCTCCCATCACCTATAATTTATCTTAATACAACTTTCATATAAATGAGAAAAAAGTTTGCCTGAATCTTCAGAACTAACATGAAGCCAACTGGGAGAAAAACAATTTTTAAAATATTCTCATGAACTTATGAAGGAACACAGCAGTCAGCAATAAATTCACTCTTGTGAGTGCACTTGGCAAAGATGTGCATGCTGATACAATACTATGTTCCCATCAATTTGCTATTGATTATAAAGATCATAGTCCACAAGCAAATACAGAATCTCTCAACCATAGAGGGGAAGATCTTTAGTTTGCAGTTTACAAATCATTTCTCCCTCATACAATCTCAGAAAGCTGACGTTACAGAAATTCACACATTACTGGTCCCGGATGTGTCAGCCTAAATTTGTTCTTAAAATGCCTGTGCGTTAGTATCAAGGAAACACGTGGATGATGTGAACAACTTCTGTGAAGACTGGGTGTCCTAGGAGCCTGTACCTATCCTTAGGTAGAATGTGAAGGCAATCTGCTCTCTGTCATTGCATCTGTGTTAACTGTGACTAGAAAGCTGTGCTGATCTTCAACTGTATGAGAGAGTGTCAGCTCATTCACGGATGTAGTGTGTATTTCAGCCTGGAGTCTTAGGTACTAGGTTTCTTAGTGAGTTCTAGTGTTTTCCTTCAAAAACTAGAGCCAAGTCCAAAATAACATCTAATGGAATGGGGACATGACCACCTTTTGACTGCTTTAGTGAACTTTTTCTTTAGGTCTGAGTTTCCTTTCAAATGTCTTTTTTTTTTTCTTTTTTTCTTTTCTGTCTCTCTTTTTTTTCATTGAATAGATTTGAGAGTATTACCATAAAGTTGTTCTCTGGAGCATTAAAATAAGAATGCTGGGCTCCCCGCCTGCAATTGATTAGCTAGCCCTTACTTAGTGACTCAAGACTGGATGAAAATCAATGTTGTAACATTTTCATGGGGGAAGATGTTCATTTGAAAACACTGAATGGAAACAAATCCTGTTGTCCAAATTGGTTTGCCAAACCTTACACAAACTGGATTTAAGTAATTTAATCTTTGCATAGAATTTTTTCATACAGCTTGTTTTGGTTTTATGATTTTAGGTGAAGAATGAAAGAAAAAAGTGAAAAAGCTGAAAATATTTGAGTGGAAATGTCAAGCAAACAGACTTACTGCCCTGATACATAACATGCTCCTAATATTAGCACAGTGAAACATACTAAATCTCATGGAATATTCTGTTTCAAAACTTTCAGTACAGTTGTTACTTTTTAGTATTTCTTGTGTCATGGGGCTTTGTTCTTAAAGTCTGTGCTTACACTTATGTCTCCAAGAGATTTACCTATTCTGTTTTCAAGCAGATTAAGTATTTCTATTTTTATATTAAAGTCTTTGATCCATTTTAATTTTAGTATAGTACATGCTCAGAGATATGGGTCTAGGTTCAATCTTAAGCATGTGGAAAGGCAGTTTTTCCAGGACCATTTGTTGAAGAGGCTACTTTTTCTAGTGAATGTGTTTGGCCCTTTTTCAAAGATAAGGTGGCTGAGTGTGGTTGGGGTTGTTTCTTATTTTATTACATTAATCTTTGGATCTGTTAGTTTGCTAGTACCATGTTGTTTTTATTGTAAGAGCTTGATAATATAACTTCAAATCTGGGATTGTGATGTCCTTTGCCTCGTCCTTGTTACGCAGACTTGCTTTTACTATTCTAGATGTCTTCTGGTTCTATAGGAATTTTAGAATTATTTTCTCTAGTTCTGTGAGGTATGCTATTGGTATTTTGACTGGGATTGCTTTAAATTTGTATAAAGTTCTGGAAGCACGGCCATTTATAGAAACCACCAACAGAGTAAAGAGAAAACCTACAGAATGAAAAAAAAATTACCAGGTACTCCTCAAAGGACTAACATGTCTGGTCAGGGATATAACTCAGTGGCACAGTAACTGCTTTGCAAGCACAGGGTCCTGAGTTCAATTTCTGGTACCAAAAAATAAATAAATAAATAATGATTCACACCTAGAATAACCTAGAATATATAAAGAAGTTAAAAACTCAGGCCTGCCAGATTTAAAGACCCAATCCAAAAATGGGCATCTGAAATGAATAGAGACTTTTCAGATGAAGAAGTACAAATAGCCAATAAATATATGAAAAGGTTCAACCTCATTGATTATTTAAGAAATGCTAATTAAAATATAAAGATTCTACCTCACACTAGGAAGAATGGCTGTCATCAAAAAGGAAACCAATAACAAGTGCTAGCAGGGCTAGAGGGAAAAACGAACTCTTCTCCATTGGTGGGAGTGTAAATTGATATAATCACTATGAACATCAGAATGGAAATTCCTCCAAAACCTAAAATTAGAAGTTCCATTACCCCTTTCTGTGTATCTTCCCAGAAGATTTAAAATCATCATACCATAGTTGTATATGCAAAGCTAGGTTTATAGCAGCACAATTTATAATAGGTTAATATTGGAAACAGCCCATTCTTCCATCTGCCAGTGAATGGATAAAGAAAATTATATATATACATGGGTATATATTCTGTCATAAAGAAGGATGAACTCGACTTATTTTGAGGTAAGTGGATGCACTTTGAGACCATAATATTCAGTGAAATGGATCAAACACACATGTTGAAATATATTATTTCTCTTGTGTGAAAAATCCAAGAAGTAAATAAGGAACAGAGTAGGAGCTATTCAAATGGGAAGGAAACCTGTTCAAATGGGAAGGAAAACAAGGTGGGAGGATGGGGAGGGGAAGGAAGGGAACAATGGAAACAATGTTTTTGCAAATGCAGGGGGAGAAGTTTGAAGGGAAGGGGAGAGGAATGGGGAAAAAAAGAATTAAGATATTTTATGTACAGGTACGAATTCCCTATGATAAATGTGATCATTATGTATGGTGAATATGTACTAACAAGAAAGTTTCAGAAGAGGAATATTAGCTCTGCAGTGCATAACAATGGTAATGTTAATTTGGTCTGTATGAGGCAAGTGCATTGATGTTATTGTGGTCTCATCTTTACAGCTCTCTCCATGTTTAACTTACTTTATTTCACCTTTATTTACCCATCAGGTATTAAAAGTGAAAATGTCCCAAAAACATTCCCCAGGGATATCTGATAGGAAACTCTCTATGTCTGAGAAACCACAAAGTCTCAATTGTGTCATTACAAATGTGTACCATGAAATAAATGAAAGACTGATATTTGAATTTGCAAATATGGTCCTTGTCCTCTCCAAATGAAAAGATTTTGGGGAAGCATATTGGAAAAAGTTTGGATCAGTAAATGTCAATAAAATTTAAGATCTGATCCTGCTTTTACTTTTTAGTGAAAATGATAATCATAGAACAGGACTTGTGCAAATCAACATTATTGAAAATATAAACATCCTAAGTACTAGCTGCTAAGTCAGTGACTCATAGGTAACAAAGGAGTCTTACATCATGCCACAGAGTGTATACTGCCATCTGCTGTTACTAATGGCACTGAAAACAAGGTAGATCTGTTTAATTGATGAGTCTTTGCAGTTGCCTACATGACCTGCGCCTGAGCTATCCAATAGTTCAGCAGCTAGCCAAGCCAATAGCTCCCTTCAGCCACAGGGTGGAAATATAGCTAATCTGAACTGAGATCTGATGTTAGTGGAAAGCATTCTATGCAAGCATAGGACTTGGAAAGCTGGTGTAAAATATGTAAGTAATATATTGATAATGTATTTGAAGGATAATATTGGATTTAAGAAAAGTATATAATTAAATTGATACCTTCTCAGGTTTTTTAATATGGTGATTGTAAACTTCAAATTACACATGTGGAACACATTTTTGGGTTTCATTTTATTTCTGTTAGACAGCATTAGTTTGCTCTATTTATCATATCCACCATGAGGTCCCTTTTCTCATTTTGTATATTGGGTGTGATATTAATAATAATAATTACAGTAATAATGGTAATATCCAAGTTACTTGTGTGGTTTTAATAATGTGCTGCATATGATAGTCTTCAAAAATAGTAAAACACTTTCTAAGCCTTAGACTCTAAAAAAAAGTTATTAAAATTTCAAAAACATTCCTTGCATGTTAGATGACTTGGACTATTGAGTAACAATCTAATTGCCATGACTAAGTGTTCCCAATAGTCAGATATGGTTACAGACATTTACAACATGAAAGATAATTTAGGAAATGAAAATCCATAAATCATGCTTCTATTCATAATTTTAAAATAATGAGAATTATACTAGATGATCCAAAATTCCTCTAAATATACTGTGCTGTGCATCTGGGGTTATATATTGATGTTAACACATCTCTTCCATTATTAGCAATTTTCATATTTGTAACCTTTTTTCTTCATTTATAGAATGAAGATTTTCAGACTGATCTTAATGAGTTGTTATGATTACAAATGATAATCATAAATTATCTGGTACAGCGTCCAATAAAAATACCATCACACTATGTCAAACTGCTGTTTCTTCTTCCTTTGGTTATGATCATTATTTTTATCACACCTGTTAATACACTAAGGTTTGTATAATGTCAAGACCAGATGTCAATCACAAGTTTGCAGTTAAAAAAGTGACAGCAGATTCTTAAGATATAAATAAATAAGTAAATTATAAATGAAAACACAATAAAGGGAATTTCCACCGAGTATTATTACATTTAAAACGTTGTTTTTGCATGTAATTATAATCTATTAATTAGCTTATTGAAATTGTCATTAGTAAATGAATTATACTTTATCTTTCTGAGAATTTAAAATATAACGCTACCCCAAATGAGTATTTATTGCTGATAAGATACTGTTTATCAGGAAGTATTTTGCTCATTGTGAATTACGCAATTATTTATTTATTACATCTACATTTCTGTAAATCTTTAAAAGAATTAAAAAGGTTTATTACTGGTTCTTTTTCCTTTGCTACTATGATAAAAGTTAGAAGCAACTGAAACTTAATTACTTTTAATGAGTATAATTGGGAGTCTTTTCGCACATATTCTGGAGCCCAACAGTAGACTAGTACGCTGGCTGGTCATATATAATATGTACTAATAAAACATCTATCACAGATACATGAGCAATGATTCATCTGCTCAATAAAACCCTATTCAAATTTTTTCAATATTATAATCCTTCTACATACATAACTTTAAGCAATTTAATTCAAGTCATGACTGCTCATAATAAATTAAGATATAATAACACCGAAAGGGTAAACTTTTTAAAAAGTCAAAAGAATACACTATATTCTTATAATGTAGTTTGTTCTGAGTAATAGTCTTTAGTATAAAGATATAAATCCCAGAAAGCTACTGCCTTTTTATTTTAACATTTTATTATAAAAAATATTGAGTCCAAGAAAACCCTAAGATTGAGCATTGATTTAGAAGTTAGTCTTCAGTAAGTGAAGAAAATTAAAGACACAGATCTAGAAACTGCCTTTTATGTCTCACTCTTTGTAACACTGTTTTAACATGAAGTACAGAATCTTGTAGAGTAAAAAGAAGTGAGTTTAGTTTTGGGAGTGATTGCTGAGACTCAATACCATGCTCCGTATAAAATGGATATGTAGCCTACCCGATTTTTTAAAAATAGAAATAAATACAAGCATTTTCTGTTAAAAAGCTAATGTTGTTAATATATTATTAAGTAACTATGAGAATTTGAAAGGTTAATTCAAATAGGTGTAGAGAGTTCAGAAATAAAATATTTTCAGCATGGAGTCCTCCCCACATCCAAGAGGAACCGCATCTTACCAGATTGTCAAGTTTTCCCATATAAGCTTTTTCTGGCAGCACCTTATAATTTGTGAATTAGACATTTTTTATTGAAAATTTTCACCCTTACATTATGAGGACCCTCTTTATTATATTCCAAGGAGAGATTAACACATTTATTGTGAATTAAAAGCATCTGTTATCCAATAAAATCATTATTTTCTTTTATTAACTGAAAGAAATAGCTCCTAAGCAACTGTATTAGATTCAAAGTGTAAATATGAAGAGATACAAGGAAAAGAGCTCCTATTTGTATAGGAAATATTTCTGACTATTTCATTTCATTAATGACCCTGAACACATCACCTTGGATTTTTTTTTTTTTTTTTTTTTGGTTTCTCTCTGGTACCGGGAACCGAACTCACGACCTTGCGCTTGCCAGGCAGGCGCTTTGCCCCTGAGCTAAATCCCCAGCCCCACCTTGGATATTTTTGTTCCTTGTTTTCTTTTTAATACCCTAACCGTTTCGCCCTATGGAGTAAGCATTAAAGGGTACTCACTCTGGGGGAAGCGAGGTGGATTATCATTGACATCTGTCAGTGTGATATTCACTGTGGTCGTCCCCGATAAGCCTCCCATTTGGCCGCCCATGTCTTTGGCCTGGATGACCACTTGGTACTGCTCTCGATTTTCTCTGTTCATGTTCGGTAATGCAGTCCTGATGATACCTTTAAAAAAACATGAATGCTTTCATTATTCTTAAAGAATTTTTTCAATTATAATTAGATTAAACCCTTGAGGAATATTTTAAATATCTAAGATATTTTTGCTGTTAATTTTGCATCAAAATTATAAAAGTGATTTCATGTATTTTTATTGTTTGTGTTGTTTTTCTACAGAGTGATCTAAATACGTATGTAAAAACAGCAACGTGTAAGACATATATTCCCAGGGCCGGGGATACAACTCAGAGGCACAGCGCCTATCCGGCAAGAACAAGGTCCTGAGTTTGACTCTTGGTATAAAATAGAAAGAAAAAAATTTCCATTAGCTCACTCAGTTATTGAATTTCAAATTTTTAAACATGTGCATGTGGCCTCCTCAGTCTTCTCTGAGAGTTAATCTTAAGATTTTGCTCTTATTTCCCCAACCTCGTTATACTTATAAAAATCATAGAGATGATTACGTGAATAAGCACTAGTTCGTGATTCCTGACCTGTTTCTGGTTCCACAGAGAAATACGGCTGCCCTTGAAGAATGCTGTAAATGACTCTGGCGCTGTTCCCATAGGAAGGGTCATCGGCATCTGTAGCTGTGACTTGCACCACAGAAGTACCTGAAGTATCCAAACTCAGCTTAGTTCTGCACAGTACCAGAAGGAGGAGCAAAAGCACTGGTTTTCATTGAAGACTTGAATGATCTTTGGCTATAATACGACCACTTAAAGAAAGCTTTATATGTAATTTGGATGAAAATCATGTGTGCGTGTGTGTGTGTGTGTGTGTGTGTGTGTGTATTAATGTATGTATACACACATATAGTGCTATTACAGGTGAAACTCTGTCTTTGATTATACAATATGTATTAGTTATTGGGAGTATTTTTATGCAGGAAGTAGATAATGCTACAGTGTTTCAGAATGTAATACATACAGTACCTTCACAAATGCTCAAGTTTTATATTTAAATCCGTTGTATATGATAAATTTCTTTCACGTAAAGGGCACATCTAGCCACAAAGGAGTAACTATGCTCTCCTTTCCCACTCCGCACTAATTAACTCTAAAAATAATTAACATATGCTCTAGAATATAATTTTGTGAATAGATTGAATTCTAAATTTAGAAACATTCCAAGATGATCCCAAGTAAAGTGAACTACTAAAATCTATTTAATAAAGTTCACCATATTTATAAGCGCTTTATAGTAAGGTGATAATAAAAAGTCCTTGGGATTCAGCAAAGTAAATATTAAGAAATAATCTCATAATAAATCTTTTGAGGGCTGGGGATTTAGCTTAGCGGCACAGCGTTCGTCTGGCAAGCGCAAGGTTGTGAGTTCAATTACTGGTACTAGAAAAAAAAAAACCCTCAAAAAATAAATAAATAAATCTTTTGAGAAAAGCAGAATTTGAAACTTTATTAAAACAGTTACAAATAAACAAAAAGCACCAGAATTATTCCATCAATTTAAATGAATTTATAATTATACACAAGTGTGTATTTTGCACTTCAAGTACATATCTCTTTAAAAGACAACATTTTGGGGCTGGGGATTTAGCTCAGCGGCAAAGCGCCTGCCTGGCAAGCGCAAGGTGGTGAGTTCGGTTCCTGGTAACGGAGAAAAACCAAAAAAAAAAAAAAAAAGACAACATTTCCTGGTGCTTTAAAATTTTTGCCATGCTCTTTTAATAAAAATTAAGATAATTTAATGTTCTCTTCCTACCAATATAACTGATATTTCTTTAAAGTATAAAGAGAAATTCCATTTTTAAAGAAAAATGTCTATTTTTATGCTTTCTTTTATATAAGTTCCATATTTTAACTTTATAATTCTTTGCTAGTATGTCATTAATTGTGGATTGCAACTGGTTTATTTGAATGTGAGATTTATGCCAGCAGAGTTTTATATGTAGTGATTCTAATGAAAGATATGTCTTAATGCATAAGAAAACTTATTTCACCATTTGAAATAAGTAGATAATCTGGAGAAACTCTTTTGGGGAATTGCAACTAATGACATGAATGAAACTATTGCATCAATGGTATTTTTAATGTATTATCAGACCTAAATATCTGTGATTTCTACATTTGGGTATTCAACTATCCTAGTAGGAAGAACATTTTCAAAAATGCATCTCTAGAGAACACGTACAGAATATTTTTCTTGCTGTATTATCTAAACAATAAAAAAATTACATCTTGTCGTATTAGGTATTACAAGTAATCTAGAAATTATTTAAAACATACAGTTTTATGTGCTTATGCTATATGTAAATAAATATTTTCCTATTTTAATTAGGAAATTGAGCACCCAAGGACTTAGGTTTCTTTTCGGGGGTCCTAGAAGCATAGTCAAAACACAGAGCAAGTATATTTATAAAATAATTGTGTTCAGAATTCATGCAACTATTAGTTATCCAAAGTCGTGCAATAAAATTTAATATTTTCATGGTTTGCTGATGGCCAATAGTACTTGATATTGAGTTATACCTACATGTACTGTAAAGTTTAAAAACCAAAAGTTAATGTAAAATGCAATAGAAATATTAAATATGTGCTATTGATAAGGAACAATCAATTATTGCCTTTAATTCGTTCAACTATAAGAATTTCTTAAAATTATTTTTGTACTTTGTGAATGCTTTCATAAGTATAAACAAGCTTACCTACAACGGACATTTCAGGAACACTAGCTGTGTAAATTTCTTCAGGAAAAGTTGGTTCATTGTCATTGATATCGTGGATTTTGATCACAAATTCAGACTCCGGTTCTACTGGCCTCAGAGTTCTTCTGTTAATAGCTTGTGCACGTAGAGTATAAAAGGCTTTTTCCTCTCTATCAATTCGTCTTGTGGCATGAATATCACCTGTTTTTTCATCAATAATAAAAAGAGTGCCAGCTCCATCTCCAGATAAAATATATTTGAGCGATCCATCTCCTTTATCTTGGTCTGAATGAAGCTAGGGGAAATAAAAGGACTATGTTCGTGACAGTGCGTGTGTACAGGTATATAGTGCTGAAAGAACTCACATCCCATCACTGAATAATGAGCTCAGTAACTGCTTTCATGCAATGTGAGAGTTGTGTAAGTCTGATCACAGATACACACTTTAAGAACTGAGGAATAGCCTTGCATGTATCACTGTGATTTTTATTCAAATTAGGAAAAAGTAGCAACAATAAACCAAACTCCTTTGTTTGTTTTACTTGGTGTTGGAGTTTGGATCTGAAACATACCTAGGAATTCTAATCCACTCAGAGGTGAAGCTTCAGGAAGGTAACCGGGTCCTGAGAGTGTTTTACTCTTGCATGAAATGTGCCGCAAGGAGTTTACAGGTGGATGTGCCGTGAGCGTGCGTGCCTCCTGGAGGGGCTCATGGGTGCTGGTAGAGGAAGTGCATTCCTGTCCCTGGCTCTGCTATTTTCATTCGTTTCCTGGCTGTCCCGACCTTGAACTTCCTTATCCTTCCTTGCCCTTCCACCATTCCATTTCTGCCTTACCCAAGTGAACCTGGACAATGGATCTCTTTGAAACCATGAGTCTAGATAAAATTCTCCTCCTTAAATTGTAGATGTCAGGTATTTTTGTTTCAAAGACGTGAACATGATGAATGCCCTTGATGAAAAACCATTTCTATGGTAAACAAGTTTAATAAAGACACCTCTTGGTTTTGATATGTTGATATAAAGCTTATCGTCTAATCTCTGTCTGTGAATAGAATGTTTTTATTCTCATATTGTGCAGGAAATCTTCTGCATATAACGTTATTATTTCTTACTATGTTTTTGTTGTGGATTTAGTAAAATCTTGGGATCTCAAAGTTAGGAAAAGCTGTATGAACCATAACTTCTACTTCAGGAAAACCATACATAATTCATACAAAAGACAGTGACTATCTCACAAATGTTCAAGCAAGAGCACAGATAGATTCTACATAAAACTTACATATAAATAAATATATGTGTTATAAATTTGATTAATAAAGTGCTCAACCAGCACATGCAAAAAATTAATGAACTATAAAATAAAACATAGTCTAGTCTTCTACCTTGCCAAATTTATCTTTGTAAAATCTTGAAAGAGCAATTCAGGAACAAGGCAATTCAGGGTAAGTCTGTTCCCCCTTCCCCTGCCTGTGCCTATAACATGACCACACTCAGTCTTTCAGAATTAATTCACCAGACTCTGTGTGCATTCACATGGACATCTCAGTCCAGTGAACTTGCAATTGCTGTGCAAGTGCTAAATCAGAAGCTCATGAGCTATGTGCAGATTTCATTTATATGTGTTTAGCAGATGTCCCCCTAGAAGCCCAGCCTGTAGGCTCATGGGTGCCTGTGCCAGTGAGTAAGTCTTGACTTTGGGGGACTGATTTGGGTAAGATACCCTCCTAGAATATAGAAATAAGCACAAGGAGGTTTGAGGAGGGTATCACAGTACCTTGAGGATATTCTAGATACAGAACCTGGTTTCAGATAGGAATACCTCTGCCTTCTAGGAGATTTTTATTCTAAAGTGAGGCATGTGGTCACAGAAAGAACAAAGCTTGGCGTTCAAAAACACAGGGACTACAAATATTTCCAAAGTTATACCACTCATCTAATAAACATTTAATATGTTATGAGCAGAGTTTTATTATTCATAATAAAATACTACCCTTAATTCTATCTTGAATCTTAAGAAATATATTTAAAATTATTATAGATTCTCTTGAATTTCCCCATTACCATCTTTGCGAGATATACAAAAGCAATTCACTTTAATTGGTTCGCAGTAATTACCACTTAGCTGTTAAGTCTGGATAAAACTCTATTTTTCTTATTTTATGATAAACAACTCATTATTCCAGATATAATGGCTAAAGAAAATCCTGAATATTCATAGGAATTTAGATAAAAGGTAAAGAAATCAGAGAACAACTTTTTACTATGATTTTAGCTATTCATAAAAAGTAAAGAAGGGAAACTAAGGAAACATCAATCTTTAACTAAAAAATCTCTCAAAAGTACCACATGCCTCTATTGTCCAGGGAACCACACTCAAAAAGTCGCAAGACTGGTCTGTTTTCTAACTTAAAATGCAGAGTTGCTGGAAACTTTCTAAGTATGAGTATGTGTAACACAGCGGTAATTTTCCAAATCACACTACTACACATCGTATATTTCTTGTTCTGTGTGGGAATCAAAAAATTTAAGGAACCACTATTGGTATCATCAATCAAGGGATTAGATAGCTGTGTTTTTAGTAGACAATTCTGACATTTGCTGTCTATTCATTCAATAGCTTCAATTGAGAAATATCTGTTTATTCTCATAAGAGTAGGGTATGTCTAAAGGCAAAATCAACAATTCCAATCTATTTCTATAGAAGATTCAAACCAAGTGTGTAATAGAAATTCACAGTATAGTCCACAGGAATTATAGAAGATTTCTTAAGCATAGAATACCTAAACTACCCAACAAAGGAAGAACAGAAGTTGGAACATGAAAATATTTTATGTTTTATAAATATTGCATCTCAGAACACTATGTACAGAAGACAAGGAAGGAAATCAACACAGAGAATATTAAATCTAGTTGAGCTAGTCTTATAAAAAAATGTAGAAAAGGCTCTTCATATGGTAAGATTTTGACTTTATATAGTTGAGTTTCATAATATAAATCACAGTAGGATTTTTACCTTTACTTATGCTACAGAGAGTGAAAATTAAATCTTATAATTGGACCACATATGGTTGGAATTTTCTGTTGGATTAGAAAATTGAACATGGTAGCAGAAAATCAGAGATGAAAGTTGCAAGCTAGACTGCAGTTTTAAGCATCAGAAAATGAAACACTGCCTTCATTCTCCAACAGGAATATAATTAAGAGAAGCAAATGGAACCTATAAATTTATAAGTTTTTCTGTTTCAAAGCTGGACACATAATACATCTTTCTTGAACCAGTAGATCTCATATTGATAATGTGCTCTTTTAAAAAGTTCTTTCTTTTCTCAGCAATAAAAAGGAGAAAACAGTAACCCTACAATGAATAATGAAATGATCATATTTGGGTCTTCAGGGTATTTATGTTGAATAAAAGATTATTTAAAAATGTACTTGAGAAACAGAGAAGTAACTACAACAGACATTTGCTGTTTATAGCGTGAGCCAGAGTGGTGAATTTGTGTATTGCTTAGACTTGGAGAAGTGCTTCCTCTCAAAGATGAAGCTGATCAGCAGCAGAAGCTCAGTTCTAACAGGTACAGAGATGTTAATGACCTCCTAGCAATTACAGAAACAGACCAAGAGACTGAGACAGGATAAAAGAAATAAAAGATAAGTGGAAAGAACACAAGGTTATCATAACTAAAAACTGTACTTTTAAGAAAACTGCAACTTCTGGGTCCCAGGCGAAATTACCCAAGGCAATATATACCCCCATAACCTTGGTTAAATTTATGTTCCCTTCCTTCCGGTCTCATCTCATCCAAAATTGTTCAGGGATACTGAAAACCCACATGCTGGCTTAACTGAGATAGTAAAGAGCAGAAGCCTGACCCTAAGATAAAGGAACAGGTTGAGATCATCCAAAATATGCTTAAATTAACATAGAGAACCACACCAAGCCATACCGAAACCTGCCCATACATGTAGAATGGGCTCGTACACTTTGGAGTACCACACTCACTTGGGGATTCTTCCCTTTCAAGAGAAGCATAAGTGTTTGCCATTGTTATAGGCAGCCAAGATAGATAACAATATTAAAAATATTATAGGCAGTCAGACAGGGTCAGGCTTCAAAGGAGCCAGTGCTGAAGATGAGATAACTTGGAACTGTTGGGGAAGATAGGCACCTCCAGCTGTGGACAAAAGATTAAATAGAGGCTCCCGCATAATTCCCTCGGATGGCCCTCCAGGATTGATATTTTAAATACATAGCAATCACCTTGAAAAAACCAGGAAGTCACTAACCCAGCCCCTTACAGGAGAGGCCCTGTTCTGTATTCATATCCACTTGCTACATGACTAGCTTCCCCATTTGATCTGATTTAATCAATCTTACCTGAATAATTATACTTGTAATCTTATTGGCTGATCATAGTTTTGTCCCACCCCATGCCCACCTAGCTAGTTCCCATGTTTTCCACCTTGGACCTGCCTCACCTTATGATGTTGCCCTAGCAAAGTCCCTAGAAAAGACAAGTTCCTGGGCAACCCACTCAGGCCCCCTGCTGTCCCTCTCTCAGACAGAAGCTTTCTTTCCCTCAGTAAACATATTCTTCTCTTAATCTCTGTTGTTCCTAAAATTCAGTCTTTGATTTTAGAGAACATGAACTCATCCCAGATATCTTTCAGGTTGGGAATTTTTTTCCCCCTGCATGACTATTTTAGGATTTAATTCATCTACTTTCTCTGAATGTGCCCTAAAATCTCAGCTTAATAAGCCCTTCCTGTGCCTTTTAATAATATGTCATAAAATTTCTTTTTCCACTAAGGGAGTCATGAAAACTGAAAACGTATTTTTTAAAGGTGCGGGGGTTCTTAAGCTTCTCCTTTAACTTTGGAAACCTCTCAGACTAAGTCCAGTGACAGGAGGAATTTCGTTATAGTCTGATTCTCAGGCTTCCCTATTCATTTCAAGCTTTCCTTTATTATTTTATTTTTTTCTTTCTGTGCACATCTACTCTACTATTCCGTGCTACCCTCATTTCTTTTATGTGTGACACAATTTTATTTGCCATTCTAATTCATTTACTAAGATCAGAAAACAGGACTCGTGAATGAAGCCTTCTTGTTACTCTTATTACTCTCTTTTTTATTCAGATATTAGACACTTTACCAGATATTAGATATTTGAATTAACTAAACATTTCATTGAATAAAGTCACATTGATATTGTAGGGAGGTGAAGTCAATGGATCTTATGTCAAAAACATTATAGCATCGACTTTCAGAAAGTAACTTGAAAACATAGATTTCTCTTGTGTCATTTTATCATAGGAGGCATTAAGTTTTCTTTAAACATAGAAAAATATTAGATTATTGTGGCTTTAGTTTTTTAGTAACACCTGCTTTCCGGTGTGAAACATTTGTGTCACAAGTCTTTTAGAAGAATTTTATGTTAATGCTGACCTTTTCTTTCTATGTGGAAACCTATTAAAAATTCACAACCTGCTGTGTTCCTTGTAAATTCACAAGTAGATAAAGGACATGGCAAGATACATGACAACTAATGAGAGCAGAACAACTGGTACTGCGCTGCACATTTAAAAGTCACTTTCTTCTCCCTTAACTTTTTTTTAAGTCTAGATAACTTTAACAGTAAGTCATTATTCAATTTGGTAATGATGAGGAGATTTCATTTTTAAAACTCAGCAATCAATTGACATTAAAGAAATAGTTTAAGCACAAATTATTCAATGAACACTTATAATTTTTTTTTTTTTTTTTTTTTTTTTGTGGTACCGGGGATTGAACTCATGACCTTGTGCTTGACAGGCAGGTGCTTATGCCACTGAGCTACATCCCCAGCCCAACATTTATAATTTGAAATGTGACATATTTTTGATAATTTTATAAAACTTCTAAAGAACTCATCTTAAAATATTGCATAAAGCGATCTCGTGGTTAACTGATTAGGAACCTTTTTTTTAAATACTAGGAATCACAGAGAAGTTAAATTAACCATATAGATATTCTGTTGGGAACCTCATTTTACTTTGTTCAGGAAACTATAACAAAGTAATATAAAAAGGGTGAGTTCTTAGTAAGCAAAATTCATATCTCAGTTCTGGAGACTATAATGTCCAAGAACTATAGTCCAGGAAATGCAGTGCCGGTCATTGTCTGCTCTCTGGTGCACAGATGGGACCTCCTCCATGTCCCTATCTGATAGAAGGGACAGTGTTGTCACTTGAGTCTCTTTTATACTTTACTCATTCAACCACAATGGATCCTCCACAATGGATCTCATTAACACACAGTCTCAATATCCTAATACTATCACCTTGGAAGTTAGGAATGAAAAACATGAATTTTAGGAAGAAAAAAAAATTTAGACAATAGCAAATTTCTCCCTCTATAAGTTTATTTTTATTTCTGTTCACTCATTAAATAAGAAAATGCTACTTAAAATAATCAACATATACATCAGCAGTGTACATAGATTTTAAGTAATTTGTTACCATATAAAAAATCAATACAGGATTTTACCTTGAAACTTTACATTTGGCTTGAAAAACAATTTTAAAAAGTGAAAAAATCATCAATAGTGCCAGTAAAAGTCAGATTATTATCTTTGAGAAATATATTTTTTATATTGTGAATTTCTTATATTGTGAGATTCTTTCTTATTCAGAATATTGATGTTATTTGGCTTCTGCCAAAAAAACCTGAGAAAATATCATAGAAGAAATCTGAATTATATTAGTCTAGTTCTCTGAAAGGTGAATTCTGATGACTAAATCACTGATGACTATATCTGTTGACTATATCATGAACTATCTGAGTTTAACAAGCTGTGTTTATTTTTTCATGTTCATTAACCTAAATATGTCAGAAATTGTTTAATGGAGATTCCAAAATATGGTGATAATTTTATATTTCATTTTCTTTCAAGCAGGTAAGACATTTTATACTTGTTTTAAAAAATCCACAATGTGGCAAGCATACTATTTTATTCTAAGGGTGTCAGTATTAACATGCTGGTATAATCACTCCACCAAATAGTATTTTATCAAAAGAAAACATTAAGTCAAGTAATCAAATCCTCTTTCAGTAAAATACTGATGAAGATTGCCTACCATCTGAACATAGCAGAAACTATATAGAAGCTAGCAAACATAATCTGGTCAGAAATAAATATGTACTTACCACTTTTTTTACAACTAGTGTAAACGTTTTTATTTCTTTAATTCAGTTTATCAGTACATTTTAGATATACATAATGATCGCATTCATCATAGGGAATTTGTATCTGTACATGACGTATCTTAATTCCTTTTTTTGTTTTTCCCATTCCAGGACCCTCTTTTCAAGCACCCTTCCCCTCCCTATTCACAAAGCCCTGTTTCTATTTTATCCTTCTTTTCTCATTTTTTTTCATTCTCTTCCTTCCTTTCCCCCTTCCTGCTTGTTGGGTCTAATAAATTATATAAAAGAGAAGGGTAGCAAATGTTGAGTTAGAATATGTGACATTTACAGAGTAACAATGAAAATATAATTCACCATGTGTAGTTGTTTCCCTCAGGGGGATTTCTTTAATTTTCACAATATAGAAAATATGGAGCAATTTTATGAATCTCAGTTATACAGTTCTTCATCCATATTAGAAATGGAGAATAAGAAATAAAACTTATTAGTGAAATTGATTGCAAAAATAATCAAGATAATTTAAAAATACACCCTATATGATTTACACACATAAGTACTTCTCTGAACAATTCCTTTCCAAGCCTAGAGAAGTACGAAGGATTTAATGATAAAAGGGAACTGATGTCTGCATAGATCAGTACCTAGCCAAGCCAAAACAAAAACCAATAATTTGTTTTTCACAAGTAAAAGAATTCTTTATGTAACTAAGGATTCTTCTTCCCATTTGGTTTTCTAAATGTAAAGCTAGCTAAAATTTGGCCTTGTAATTATGGGCCCAACACCGGGGGAGATGAATCTGGGATGTTCTGAGAGTTCTGTTAGCCCTTTGGAGCTATTAAAAAGAGTCAAATTACACCACTAAGGCAAGTGCTATAAAACTCTGGAAATCATCTCCTTCTGCAAATGATGCTAACCACATTGCCAGGGTAGACAGCAAATCCCCGATTTATGAATATTCGAGTTATGAACTTTCACATATACCAGTGTACCCAGTTGGGTTTCCTTATGCTTCACAATGTATATTTGTGTCAAACACATATAAGACTCCCTTTGTGAAAATTACAAACAAATCTAAGCTATGAATATTCTTCTGAATGGAACTCTTTCTTAAGTCATGGAATTAATGTAGTCAAAGATGCTGAGATTACATCAAAGGTACTGACTGAAGTTTGTCATAGACATAGTTTTACAGGAATTATCTACTTCAGAAGCCAACACTTAAAAAATATTTTGAGGACATTTAAAAGACCTTAAGGAGTATGCAAAATATACAGTAGAAATATTATTTCTAATGTATTAGATTATCCTTTGGAAAGAGTTACTAGGGAATTATTTAGAGAAAACTGATACATTATAAACTAATATATTCCTCCTTATACTTTACTGAATTTTAAAAAGTATTCTCTTTTGGCCAGAAAATAATATCTAACATTTAAACACCTTGTATTCCCAATGCTTGGAGAACTTCTTAGGCAGTTTGGCTTTACAATACAAGAATGTATAAATTATTTTCTAAAATTTTATTGTGTCAATAATTTAAAATCAAGAGATTCACTTCTGATTAATAAGGTGAAAAGAGGGCTGGGGATTTAGCTCAGCAGCAAAGCGCCTGCCTGGCAAACGCAAGGTCGTGAGTTTGGTTCCCGGTACCGGAGAAAAACAAAAAAAAAAACAAAAAAAAAAAAAAACAAAAAAAATAATAAGGTGAAAAGAGACTAGAAAATAGTACAGGAAGCTCTCTTCTATGAGCATAAGACCACTTCTGGGCATACCTCAATCGTATCACAAATTAATAGGGGACTGTTAAAGGGATGAGTGAGGAGCACTTCTGGGTATGGCTGGGTGTGTCACAGATGCATAACGTTGGGTATTAAATCTTTCTCTTACCCATTCTACTCTTGAATTGTTCCCTTTCTCTCCTTCCCTGCAAAGAAGATATAAGGGCCTACTCGTAGCAGACATTGGTGCTATCCACATGATGCCAGTTTTACAGACAAGGTGATTGCAAGAGTGGTGGGGGTCAGCAAGGCTTCTACCACATTCAAAAGAAAGTCTGGGTTCCTAGCAACGGGTCTCTGAGGGGGTAGAGTGGGAAGCTGTGGGAATGAAGCCAAATGTGCAGATCACAGAAAGTCAGAGATACCTGAAACCTGGAATATTTCCTGAGGAAAGCTTCTAGCAGTGAGCAGAGTCAGTCCATGGCACAACCCAAATCTTCTGGAGCTCACATTCCACCACCATGTGCTGCGGTCTGTGATATTTTAGGACTTTAAACTTTCTGGAAAATGTACTATATGGGTGTATTTAGGAATCTTGGATTCCTAAAGTCTACAGAGTTGGCCTTGTCTTGAAAGATAAAGAATGACCAAGGAGACTCAAGAAGAACCAGCAGCTGCCTACTCTTTCCAGGTATGTAGTAAAAGAGGGTAAAATAAAAATGGTGGTTTGGATACTTTCATTCACAGTTTTTAGGCACTGGCTGAAATGAAAACCTCAGAAAGGGGCTATGAATGTAATAGTACAAAAAAATCACAATCTATATTTATTTTTGTTTGTTTTTTTTTTTTTTTTTTGGTTTTTCTCCGGTACCGGGAACTGAACTCATGACCTTGCACTTGCCAGGCAGGAGCTTTGCCGCTGAGCTAAATCCCCAGCCCCCACAATCTATATTTATATATGTGTGAAATACAAAAAAAATACATGAAATATTGTGGTATAAAACATAATCATAGTAATACATCATAGATAATTACTAAATATTAAAATTCCATTATAAGAGTTAATCGATCTTTATAATTTTCACATATATATCAGACAAACAATCCATATATATGAATTTTTATAGCATATGTATCAGTTTGAATTATTATTTTTGTAAGTCTTTCTGGAACAACAGATATACTTTTTGAAGATAACCGCCAAGAACCGCATTTTGTTCTTTTAGACTTGTAATATTTACAATAGATAGAAACTTATTATTCATATTTGAAGGAAATGAATACCACAGTCAAAGTTTTAAATAATTAAAACAAATAATTAAATTTTTAAATATTTAAAACAAATAATTAAAACAAATTGAGCCCAGTTTTGTACTATTTTTAAAGTCAGAATATTTTTAATGAAGTGAAAGTTTGCTCAAATCACAGAATGAAAAGTTGGGACCAGTGATTGCTGTACATTAAAATTATATGTGCAACTTTAATTATTTAGAATTATATGTATAATATGAAAACTTCTTCATATGGAAAAATACGGAAGCTGCGAGTCAGTTAGGAGCTCCTGTTAACTAGAAGATTGAATTAGTAGGACTGTGACACACACAGAGCAGAAACAGAAGTACAAATCCAAATTTTTCTCTGAAATTGTGAGGCAGATCATTGTGAACATCTGTAATTTATCTTAGGAGAAGCATTAGTTAGCTCAGTAAAACTCACCAACATTCCCAATGATAGCATGGAGAAAACCCAGATGGTTTACCAGAAATTTGTAAATGTTTTTGGCCAATTCTATGCCTAAAAACAAGAACTGAAACCCGAGAGAAGAGAATTGTAGAAGGTAACTGTGCCTGGAAAGTGCTCTTTTCCAGGAAAAATTGGGCAATGCTGGACATATGTTTAAAGGTGAGGATCTATGGACAGAAAAGTAGGGTCCTTCTGGGGGAAATAAAAAAAAAAACAGAGTTCATATATTAGAGTAAAACTAGTTGTGAACTGAAGGACTTCAAACATATTATTAGGCCTTTTCAGAAGATATGAGACATATGTTGAGCTATGTGTCTCTTGGGAGGCTAAAGGACCAGGCTGAAAGCTTCTCAAACCAAAACTTAATTCTCCACACTGTAAGACACATAGGGTTCTTGGATTGAAAACAAAAGAACAAAAAAGAAGTGAATAGGAGAAAATTAAAACCCCTCCATGGAATGTCAAATGGAACCTGAAGACTTACAAGTCTTTTTCACCTTTTCACCTCAAGGCTTTCAACAATTCTCTGTGCTTCTAGAGTCTAAAATATATACATTTTTATCCTTTACCAGATGTCCAGTTCCAGCAAGGTGAAAAAGCAGGAAATGCATTACTCTTCATGCAAAGCTGAAGGGGCAAAACATAGCCCATGTCCCCCTGAGACTTTTGTCAGTTGTTGAAGCAGCATGAGGAGAATGAGTGAAGGAACCGGAAAGGGGAGAGAAAAGAGGAAAACAAGGGAGGGAGAGGGAAGAGAAAATGAGGGAGAGGCATGAAGAAATCCACTCACACAACTGTGGGACCAGCAAGTGTGAGATCCATAGGGAAGGATGGTAATCTTCAACTTCTAGAAAAAGGTGGCATTGCAGTCCTGACTCAGAAATCCACAGGCTAGGCTAGCAATTTGCAAGTGCAGGCAGGACTGATTGGATGATACTCACCTGTATTATGGTGATTAGTCTTCTTTAGGGTGTTAAAGTTTACCTCATCTAAAATGTCTTTGAGGCAACATCAACACTAGCGTTTGACTAAACAGGCACCATATCTGACCAAGTTGTCACATAAAATTAGTGGTCACATCTGCTTAACAAATAATCTAATAAGTGAAAAGGAAACTTTCTAGTAGTAGCACTAGTGTTAAACAGATTTCATCCTTTCTTTCACGCAAATCAAGTCTACTCATTTCCCAAAGCCACATGATTCTGAAGGAGCTAATCATACAAACTAAAAGGTTAGGAGTCATAGCACCTCATGTCCTTTCTCTTTCACCCTGTCCTCTTATTCCATTAGCAAGCATCTCTTACTTCAGATACATCTGTAAATGTGTCTCATAGATTCCTCTCATTACAAAACAAATCATCAAGATCTTCACTCAAACCTCCAGTGGATTGCTCTGGTTCTATTACTAGCCTTGTTGCTTCACACTCTATCCACCAGGAAGCGGGATTATTTTTAAAGTCAAACCAGTGTATGCTACTACTCGGTCAAACCCCACTAATGGCTTACCATTCTAAGTAGAACACCATCTAAACCTCCTGTCTAATTGCAACACTGATAATGATGTAAACTCCGCCTATCACTTTGACTTCTTATGATACCATTCTTCCTTTCAGTAACTACTTTTTGTTTATCTTTTTGTTACTGAACATTCACATACTACTACTATGCAGGACACTCCCTCTTTTACTTTGTTTCCTCCTATTCTCCTTGAGGTTCATCATATTCCAAATTATTAAGAGATTCTTTACCTTGATTTAATAATTTGTAGATGTATAACTATGAATAACTTATTCAAATTTGGAATGCTGTTTTAACATTGATGATAATTTCTTTTTTCTTAGAGAAATTTAAATTTTATATAGACAAATAAAGTTCGTACAGGCACTACTTACTTATTTAGCCACTGAGCCCAGTTCCTGCAACGAGATCATGAAATGAGTTGATCCCTAAATGAGGAATTGTATAGAGAATGTAAATTAACAATATTCAGAACAAAGAAGTGGGTCAAAGGAAATCCCAATTTAATGACTTTGCTTTCATTTGCATAACTCTTACATGCAGTATTGTAATGTATAAAGGGTTATAGTGCTATAGGATTGTATTGTACAAGTATCATTAGTGAAATTACAGGTGTGTACTGTACAAGAAGCCACCATAAGACCACACTTCTGCTCAAGTTCTTCCTTCATAAGTCCAAATGCTGGTTTTAAATGCCAACAGTGAATCTTGATCATAATTTAAAACAGTCATTAAACAGGTAGGTCATTAAAGGAGGAATACCAGTATGTGTTTGTGATACATAATACTAATACATAATACTAATACTCATCTTTGGAAATTGGAACATACATAGATCACCTCTTAATCATTTTTATTTCCCCTTCCTCGGTCTGATCTCCCATCTTCTCTTGTTCATCTTTCTGAAAACAATTCTCCCTGATCCTCTTAATATATTTCAAATATATTTCTTTGTAATTTAACCTGTGTAGCTATCGTCTTGTGACATCCTTCACCAGCATTCGCCTCTCCAAGCTTCAGTAAATTTTACTCTTTGCCATCATCTGCGTGTTTATTCTTTGATTTTGATATCAGACCCAATTACTGAATGTATACGCACTCACTCTTTCATTGGATAAAGCAGTCAAATGAGTTATACTTTATTGAGTATATTGAAAGCACTACTTTATTATTTTCTTCATCTTCATATTGCTTTGAAAAGACAACCCACAGAGTGTGAAAAATCTTTAGCCAGTGGTCCCTCAGGCAAAGCACTTATATCTAGAACAGACAAAGAATTGAAAAAATTCAGACCCCCAGATTTAAAGACCCAAACCCAAAATAGGCATATGCACTTCTCAGATGAATAAATACAATGGCAAATAAATGTATGAAAAAAATTTCAGCATAGTTGGCAATTTGTGATGCAAATGAAAACACTGAGATTCCATCTCACCCCAGAAAGAATGGCTACCATCAAGAAATCAACCAATAACAAATGCAGGAGGGAGTGAGGGGAAAAAGGAACCCTTCTCTGCTCTTCACAGGAGTGAAGACTGGTACAACCACTGTGGAAATCAGTATGGTGATTCCTCAAAAAACTAGGATTAGAGGTCCAGTTTGACCCAACTATTCCCCTTCTCAGTATCTTCCCAGAAGTATTTAAAATATCATACCACAGCAATACATGTGAACATATGTTTATAGTAGGTCAATTTTTAATAGCTAAATGTTGGAAACAGCCCAAATGCCCAGCTACTGAGGAACCAATAAAAAAATGTATCTTTTTATATAATGGAGTACTACTCAGTCACAAAGAGGACAAATTTGAGACATTTATAGGTAAATGGATGCAACTTGAGACCATACTCATAAGTAAAATACATCAGACCCATGTAAACGTCATATTGTCCCCAATATGTACAACAGGACCAAAATGTACAACAGATATTATAAAATGGGAAGAAACTGTTCCAACGGAAAGAGGAACTATGGTGGGCAAAAGGGAAAAGGAAGGAAGAGAAAAGAAAATAGTACATCATACATTACTACTTTCTCTTAATTCACTGAAAAGGCAGTTTTGTACTAATATCATTTGGAGAATTTTTTATGCTCATATCTTGTACTCTGAGTAACTACTTTGAAAATAATAATCACAACATATGAACTATTGTTATTCTATTATTTTTGTATGGTTGTTATTGCATACTCTTGTCTTCAAATCGGTTGTTCAGATTACCAGATATAAGCAAACTGGTCAATAAATGAAAAAATAATTTAAGGATGGATCAAAATGTTTTCAGTTTTCATTTTTGGTCTGTTTTATTTTGCTTCCATCCCTCTTTCCTCTACCACTCATTACCTTCCCCTTTTGAAAAAGATGTATTACTTTTAAACTTATGTACACTTAGCAATAATAATTTCCATATACTACTGCAACTTTATCTTTACCTTATATCCACTTTCAGAAATTTACCACTCCCTAACCAAGAGGAACAATTTAATTCTCTTCCTGTGAAATCCACAGCAAGTGGTGAAGTCCAGTTTTGCTCCCGTTGAATCCCTGGAAGTACACAGAATGAGCTGAGGTGATCTGCATGCCCTGACAAAACTTCTGCCTTGAATGATGGAGATCTCGCAGTACTATATGGGTCACCATGTAAGCAACTGAATTGATCTGATGCCACCCTGCTATGAGGAAACTCAACCAGGATGTAGACAGACCACACGAAAATAGAGAACACACAGGGACTGATTTAGAGCGTGAGCAAGGAAAGGCAGGGCGATAGGGCTGGACAAGCTGGGGCTGGGGTAGAAAATGACTGAGATGGTTCTGGGAGCTCTTGGGGTCAGCACAAGAGTCATAATAGGCACTTATAGTGCTGTGCAAAAATCATCAGATTATTTTATTATACAACAATGGCTTACCAGAAGACTGATTTATTCATTTACGAATGTTAATGTACACCAGTTAATCTTGCATGTCCTACCTATCTGTGAAATTGACATGTTTTTTTCGGCATGTTCTCTAACATGTTATCTGTTAGACAACATGTTCTGTTGTCCTAACATTTTTCTATTTTTTTGTAGTAGTCAAACTGTTCTCAAGGGATGGTATAGCAGAAGCTGCTAATATGGTTTGCCACATTTTCACAGATTTGGCCACCAAAGACATAAAAGAGCCCCAATATGTTTACATAGTTTATGATCATATTCACAAAATAGGTTGTACAAGCCTCGTGTTAGTATTTGTTTTTCTACTGCCCAATTCCAAAAAGAGTGGAGTAGTATCCACTGACTACGGTGTGACCTTGTATCACAGATGACACATTAAGCCAGAAAATTTAGAGAAGTTCTGGGATTACCTATATTTCCCTTGAATGTAAGCAAATTCTCAGTGTGAATGGAAGGAGAAGACTTTTATCTTCTCACATATGCTTAAAGAGTAGGTTACAGCATATTCAAAAAATTCTGGAATAGAAATTAATCTAAGTGAATTGGCTGTCAACACTTAAATGTGAAGAACTGTGAGTCGCTTACTTAAACAATGTCTTCAACCAAGGTAAGCATACGTCTACTAAGACTGGAGAACTTCAGTGTGAACTGAAGAAAAAACAAAGGAAACAGAAAGGTAGGTGTTTTGCAGATGGAGAAATAACCTAAGAATAGACAAAATTGTAAACAGGAAGGACAATGGGAAGTTAAAAAGAATTAAGATGCAATATGTACATGTACCAATTGTCCACAATGAATGCTTTTATTATGCATCTTAAACATTTACTAACAAAATAAAAATACAATTTTTTTAAATAAAAGAAACATGAAGTTATGCAGCTCCCATACCTGCTTTCTTGCCCAAGTATGAAAAATGATGTTAAGCAGTCATATATGAGTTGGGAGCTGTGTAATCACTTCTAGGAAGATATACTATTGTCTATTTTATTTCAGTTATTAGTAGAATTGGGAATTGGTCAGGAAGGAAGGGAAACCAGTCAATGCAACTGATTACTCCAGAGAAAGTAATCTAAATGAAAATGAAATCTAATTAAAGGTGCAACAACACCCACTTCCACTTCAGCTTTCTTTTTTGTGCTCTGTTGCTTGGTGTAGCTGCCATGGTGATCCAATCTAAATCTGTCATAATGTATTTTCACTTCATGTATCATTAGATCGTACCTCATACTTCTCTTTCATACTCATATTATTTTCTTTGTCTCTAAGTAGGAATACCAACCTGAAGGAAACCTAACTTTTGAAAGAAAAATTGTGCAATTCTACTCAAGATCTTTATATAATTAAGTGACAGTCTCTAAAGGCTTAAAAATAGTTGTGGACTGATATACATTAATAGATAAATTGTAAATAGGAAGGTTTAGCAATTTTTATATTTTACTGTACAAACTCCAAATTTCAAGGGTGTTTAAATTCTATAAAATACAGTTCAGTTGCATGATAGTTTAACAAGTTTTCTCTCTAAGATTTAATTAAAATTAATAATATAAACTTCATCTTTACTCAAAAATATCACAAATGTCCTTCTAACATTAATGATTAAACAAAATTGATGACTGAAGTGATCATTAGAGAGCAATTTCTTGGAAGTTTTACAGAATATTTAATGACTAAAAAATTGCCAGTATTAGATAGAAGTATTAATAGAATTTAATAAAATATTTAAAATTACCATTAAAAACTAGTTCATCCATTCTTTTTGCCCACCATTCTATAATAGAAGTAACTGAGCAGAATTTATTCTTCATAATACCATGGAAATTATTATATATTCACATGTTTTTGGAGTAGTTCACCAAAATATCTTTATCTATACTCCCAATTAATGAAAATGACTTTTAATAATAGGTAAATTTTAATCTGAATTTTCACTTCATGTTTTTCTTTAAAAATTCATTAGAGGAAAATCTATTTGACAGTTTTCCCCCTTCCAAGTTTACCTAAGAAACCTCATTTTTTTTTGGTCAAATTTCTATGAAACTCATTGGAGAGTATGGTAGCGTCAGTGTGGGTTGGTAGTGCTTTCTTTCGTTAGTACTATATTCTACCACTTTAAGTAAAGATAAAAACAGAATTATTAGAATCCACTTCAGCTTTAATTTTTGTATCTATTTCTTACATTTCAATTTAGATCTTTTTATGAACTAGAAGATGCATTCTAGACAACTTTTAAATTTAGTTTTTTGTCTATCTTGGTATTACTTCTAGTTTGCTTTTATTGCCAGTTAAGAAAGGTATGATATTTTTGTTTATTGGCAATTAAAGGAGTTGTGATATTTTTGTTTATCCTCTCTTAGGGCCCTTAATTTTTAATCTTACTTCTCTCCCACTATATTAGCTTCCATGTGTATTCATTTATTTCATTAAAACAGAACCAACTGCTGACTGGAAAAAAAAAAAAAAAAAAGGGACTCACTGTATTTTCATATAATTTCATTTGTAATTCCCCAGCCCCTTTCAAATGAAATAAAGTCAACATAGCATTAAAATTCCATAGTTAATTTTATTTTCCAGCTAAATTGTTTTCTTGCATTCTTTAGCCATTAGTCAGGGGGAAAGAAAATGAAAGAAATTCACAGTGCTTATTTCTAGTAATTTAAAAAAGCAGAAAATCCTGAGGTTACCAGTAAGTATTTCTGCCTATGAGAAGAATAACTGCTTCGGCATCTGCAGCAGTGATGATGTTCCAATAAAATCTTCCCTGCTGAATCTAGCAATTACTTAAGTATTGGTATAGTCACTAAACAAGTAAGATGAATAGAACGGGCTACAGATGCAGGTAGTGGTGCAGAGCGGTTCTCTCCAGAAAGAACCGAAGCTAATTGTTTTTGCCCCTTAGAGAAATTATTGCAGCAATTTTACATTCTGCTTAAAACTTTATTCTATTCCTAGAATTCAATATTTTTGAGAGTAAAAATAAAGTTATTTTTTGTTTGTTTGTTTGTTTTGTTTTTCTTTATGGTGCCGGTCACAATTTTCATGCATTATTGAGCAAATTCTTTGCAGGGAAAAGCAAAAGAAACAAATTATATGTGTTGAACAGAGAGTGAAAAAGTAAGTACGAGATCATTTAAGTATTACAAATCTGGGACTAGGCGTGGTGGCCTGCTCAGAAATGCTGAGGGGAAAAGATCAACGTTGGAGCTTACTCTGGGCAATTTAGCAACTGAGCAAGATCCTGATTTGAAATGAAAAATGCTTGGGGATATAGCAGTATACACAGTGCGGGTCCTGGATTCAGTCTCCAGTAAGGCAAACGTAAACAAGCCAAAAGAAAAGAAAATGTAAGAATTATTTATACGTCTGGACAAACTTTCAACAACTGAAGTGGTTCATCGCAACATTTGACATATTTACCATTTTGGAACATTTGTTTTTAAAGAAACTGCCTTTTGCTTAAAGTTCATTATTATAGGCTATGTGCAGATTCTCAATTTCCCAAGCCACTCATAATTTCAAAACTTCAGTATATTATTTTGGTTTAGCAACAATGATGCAATGGCAAAGACTGCAAGAACTTAATAGTATTATATATATAGATAAAAATTAAGAATCATAATTAATACTGACATTATTTAGATAAAATGATTTCTTTTAAATGACCATGCTTTTTACAGAATATTCAATTATCAAAGGACATGAATATAGACTATACTTGAAACTATAATAATCTTTCATGACTCTTCTCAAAGACATTGAAACAGAGAAAGCAAAAAGAGTCATGGAATAGACTTCAGCATAAAAACAAAAGAGAAATAGGAAATGAAGGAAAAAAGTCCCAAAGCTATGAGGGGACTCTAGGTGTGTGTTAACTAATGAATAGATTAAAAAATATATATATAAAATGGAATAGTTGTCAGTCATAAAGAAAAACCTAATTATGTCATATATAGGAAAATATTTGGAAGTGGATATCATCACTTCAGACAAAATAAGCCTCATTTGAAATGCAGAACATTTCGTGTTTTCTCTCAGCAGTGAAATCTAATGAATAAACTGACAGGAAAGTACAGCGGGGGTGCTTACAGAAGATGAAGGGGATGAGAGGGCAGGAAGCAGGTAGCAGAAAGGTAGAAACGCTCTAACTGAGTTCGTGCCTGCGTAAATACATCACGATGGAATCCATTAGTCTACATAATTAATATTCACTAATAAAAGAAATGTTAGAAATTCTATCCAGATTATTACAATTTCCGAGTAAGGTTGGAGTAACAGCTGGAAAGCATGGATAGGGTGATACAAACACGATATTTAGTACCACAAAGTCTCAGTTTTTCATTTTGTTGTAAATGCCAATATGATTTTTAACATGTATAAGTAATCAAACTTTTAATGTTTCAAGATCCATCTCATTTTTTCATGAGGTTACATGAACCTCACTTAGCATCCTTCTTTTATCGTTGTATTTTCAGTGATTTCTAAAATCTTGTCCCCTATAAGCAACTATTTTGTTCAGGGTTACATCATAATGGTTGGGCATTAGCCTAGTTTGAATTTGTTTATTCTAACGTATCTCTTCACTAGCGCAATTCTCCTCATAAATACATGCACTGTACCTGATCTAATACCTTGCACCCACATGGATATGTTGTTAGGAAGCAAGTCTAAGAGGAATTATGTATTTTTATTCTATTTGGTAGAAATACATAGCAAAAAATAAAATGTTAACATTTTACTCCTTGAGCCAATTGTCCTGCAAACTTTTTCTTAGGCAACATGCATGACTTGAAGCCAATTTTAGCAAAGAATAAGCATCTTTTGAATTGGAATATGTAGTTCTGGGTTTAAATCTGTGTGGACAACATGTACCTGAGCACTTGTAAGTAACAGTTTTACTTATCTTAATTAGATGAATTGTCTTTGTTTTTATATCAGCTGAATGTATAGATACAAACATGCAGAAGTTAATTTTGGATCAGGATTAGCAACACTTCCTTCAGACATTTGGCCTTTGAACTTGATTCACAGTATAGTGGCTTTATGTTTAGAAATTTGCTTTTTGGAAGAGAGGTTTTCAGTAAACTAAAACATATCATGCACCAGAAAAAGAAATTCAGTCTGTTCTAATACAGTGAAGTTATGATTAAAATATTACCCAAAATAGGTGTATCTGTGTATGACAACGAAACAAGTGACAAAAGTAATTGACAGGTGTTAAAGAAAATGACTACCTGCAAAAATTGATAGTTGAAGAGAAGTTCCAGTTTCATAATTCAGACATGTTACAAGCTTGTTCAAAATTCCTAGTCAAAAAGATTGAGAAATGAACTTTTTTATTTGGAACTGTTGAATAAAAATGAAAAAAAAAAGTATTTAATAGATTAGATAATAGTTGTTCCATGTTGCTGTTGTCTGGTAATTGTATAGTCACACTTTCTGTGTTTTAAATATTTTGATATTTCCTACTTTTACATCAGTGCTTTTAAATAACTTTCTAGTTTTCATTCTTTTATTATCAAACCTGTGAACATCTCACTATTTTCCTTTAACTTAACTTTTGAAGTGATTTTCTTTCGTAATGCACGATCTTGGCTCCTCAAGGAAAAATGAGATTTTAATGACTATAGATTAAATCACGATAAATTCATTATATTTTCTTTGGAAACATTTCCACTTCCTGTGGATATGTGTGTTTTCATTTTTCAGTATTCTACACAATTCTTTAGGCTTACATACTCCTAGCGTACTTAACGTGCTGAGGAAGCCATGCAACCACCAACACAGCAACAGGACTCACGGCCAACAGGTAAGTATTCTTTAGGTTGATACTTTTGTTTCTGACTATTTTCTTTAGATTCCTCCTGTCATTTATTTGATATAAACTGCACTGAATTAAATATGGTACTTGATAGAAGATTTTTTTTTAATGACATGCTCCCTAAGTTTTAACGATACTGAGCCTATGGATAGGGCTCATGTGTTTAGACACTTGTCATCTAATTTTGATTTTTAAGGGGCTGGGGATTTAGCTCAGCAGCACAACGCCTGCCTGGCAAGTGCAAGGTTGTGAGTTTGATTCCTGGTACCGGAAAAAAAAAAAAAAACCAAAAAACTAATTTTGATTTTTAAAATTATAAAGCAGATGTCATTATTTTATTCAGTAAAATATAAACACTGAGGGTATAGGGAGTACAGCTTGTGTTTTCAAGGAATATTTGCTCTTATTTCAGGCAGGTTTTAAAACTCCATGGATCATAGTTATTCTACCAAGTGGTTGTCTGTGTATGTTTTAGGGTAAAAGAAACTCAGCCTGAAACCTTGGAGAGAGATTTATGTATTCAATCAGAATGGAGCCCTGAAAGAAAACAAAATAAAGTTGCTCTTACTCAGTAGCATTTTCTGCATACATACTAATATGTGAATAAGCTATAAGGACATAAATCAAGTTTCTTGGTTATATTGTTCTAGAGTTGGATTCTGGCTGTAATTTATAAGATAAATCACTAGATATGATAACTAGCTTTCCTAATCAGCAATTCTCTCTTGATGAAGTGGATGACAATTGTCTTGTAACAACATAGAGTAGATTTAAATATAGCACCTAACATACCCAGCAATAAATGACAGACTGTCCTCACTATGTAGTAACTAGTATTATTTTATCTTATATTTTCAATGTGACTTTTAAAATTTTAAAATATAATGCTAGTATTATGTGTATATATTGGGCATAATAAAAATATGAATAGAAAAATAGTATCTATAGTGTTTCAAGGCAGGAATATCCAGGAGATTAACATAAATTGCATATTATGATTTTTATTTTGAAACAGGGTCTCACTATGCAGCTCAGGTTGGCCTTGTGCTCACCTTGTAGCCCAGGCTGGCCTCCAACTTGCAATAATCTCCTGTCTCAGATTCCTGAGTGCTGGGATTACAGGCATGCACCTCCACACCCGGCTACCTAGTACAATTAGTTACTGCAGAAATAGCTGTTTGCTAAAAAATTAAAATTATTTCACAACATACACAATTCTAAAATTATTTGCACAAGAAACTTTTGAGGATAAACTTCAGTGAGAAAAGTCAAGAGATATGACCATATTCATCTCCAAGTGATAACAGTTAATTTACTCTAAGCTTAATTTAATGAGATTTTGCCTCATAATTATCACAAAATGAGCCATCATTTGTGAACCTTTGCAATCATCTGTTCCCTTATGCTTCCTTTTAATAATTCCACAAGGCTTATCCTATCTTGTAGTAGTTTTCCTTTTCCATAATTAGATGAAAATTAAAGATTCTACTTATGTTTTTAAAGAACAAATTCCCTGTGGTAAACTAGAACAGAAACCTAAATTCTCTGAAAAGTTCCTATTTTTTAAGATTAAATGGAGTGATAATAAAGCAAAGTAAAAACCATAAAACAATACCCACTAAATTTACTTCATCTGTATAAAATTCTGGAAAAGATGTAACACTGAACCAGAAGTCAGAATTATACAAAGAAGCCACTAGACAATAACCAAAGTAATTAATTAGAATCAGGGACTCAAAAATTAGGGGAGGTCAACCTCATGTTTCTATTTCCACTTTGGATCATTCATGGGAATTAAAAAGCAAACATAGCTACTCTACTGAAATTCTACTCTAGGATAATCAGAATAATTCTGGGAATTATCAATGAATGGTTTGTTTGTTGCTTTTATTTATAACTGATAGATGCAGAATGTAAAGTACAATACTATTCAATATCAAAATGTAACAATTTAGACAATTTATGACATTATAAATATTAAATATTTCCATTCTTTGTACAAAAATAAGAAAAGCAAAAGATAGAAAAAATTTAAAAAGCCAAATCTGTATTCACATTTTTATGTGATTATATTACATGTAAATTATAACAATATTTTAAAAACAGGTTTTTACAGACATTAATTAAGATATATTATGCTCCTTATAGCTGGTGTTCTATTTTTAATTTTTTAGTGGTGATGTTCATATAAAATTGAAGAAGGTGATGGCAAACTGCTGAATTGCTGACTGAGTTACTCTAATTTTAGTCATGATAAAATCATAAATTGAAGGAATTAGATTACATTCCCATAATCATGCTGATAACTACTGGTAGCATATAATATTCAGAAAGTGTTATGCCTTAAAGAAAAAAAAAATACCTACAAGGTTGTTGGCCTCAGTGTTTTTTAAATTTTATTTTATATTATACTATAAGCAACTTAAAAACTTGATTTTCTATTTATTCACTAGAAGTTCCTGTTGCTAACATTATATATGAAAAAAAAGAAGAAATGACTTCTCTCTGAGTTCAAAGAAGCCAAAATTGCTCACTCTTAGCATGCTCATTTAATATAATAGCAAAGATCGCATCATTGCAATTGGTACATACATCTACAGTAACAACTGTACCAGCTGTATAAGGAGAAAAAAAAAACTGCTTTAAAATTGTTAACATGTGTCCATCAATAAATGTGATCTGCCACATAAAGAGAGGAAAAGACATACTACCATCATCTCAATAGATGTAGAGAAGGCCTTTCAGTGGATCAATATCCATTCACGAGAAAAAATCTGAAGAAAATATGTATAAAAGGGCTTTATTTCAACTTGACAAAGACATTTCTGACAAACTTCCTGCTAACATCATCCTAAATGAAGAAGATAAAACCTTTTTCTCTAATAACAGGGATGAGACAAGGATATATAGTGTTAAATACAGCACTCAAATCATACCAGGAACAAGGGAAGGATTTTTGAATGTTAAACACAGCATTCAAATCATTAGCCAGAGTAGTCAGGCAAGACAAAGAAACTAAAGGGACACAAATGGAAAGGAACAATTCAAATTGTGGTTGTTTTCAGACGACATAATTCTTTACAAAGAAGACACAAAAAAGTACAGCAGGACTCCTAGAATTAACAAGCAAATTTAGCAACACAGCAGGGTGCACAAGCAACACACAAAAATTGATAGCAGGGAGGCTGGCCGCCTGCACCTGGGAAGCTGTGCGGTGGGGAGCTCAGGCCTTTGGGTGGAATCCCAGCCGCCCAGGCGCCCTGGAGGAGGGCAACTGGTGTCTGGGCACTTGGCAGCATGAGCAGTCAAGCGCCGGCCCTCAGGCTGGTCATTGCCGTGCAGTCAAAAACTACCCTGGCCCACAGAAACAATGACACAATTGTCCTGCCATGCACTAGCCTCGGAGGCCCGCCTGGGGACGTGTGTGAATCATCCCGACATGGAGAAACCCCTGGGAAAACATGCTACACAACGGGTAGCACTTGCCCCTGTCGTCCAGAGTCAGCGGAGGAACAGCTGCTGAACAAAGACTCGGAGAACAGGAGAATACAGACTACGCCCGAAGACTCAGAGGTGTAGTTGAATGGGGTCACGAGAGCCGTTTGGAAACTAGAAACCCGGAGGACTTAGCACAATACCTGGGGAGACCCCCTGCAAGCCGTTCTTCCCCTGACAGTACAGGCTCAGTGGAGGAGCATGTGGAGCTCCGGAGAGGTCTGCACTGAGATTCCTGCTGACTGTGCTGATGGTTGGGGCGAGGACCCTAAGTGGTTGTGGAGTTCCAATGGGCTGGGAGGCTGGAGAGAAAAGGGTACAAACAATGGCTTTCACCCCAGATGGCTCATTTGAGATGTTAGTAAGGACTGCCTCCTCAGTATTCTATAGCCATGATGAGGAGGAGGCCAAGGAGAGAAAACAAAGAGATCGAGAAAAAGCAGCTGCTTTTGCTATAGCACCAAGATAAACAGACCCTAAATCTGATTCTCAGGGCCCCAAGAAGAACTCATTAACTACATTCATCTGCTACCACTGTTAAAAGCCAGGCCGCCTCAAGAGAAACTGCCCTAAGAAGCTCCCTGGCCCATGCCCTGCATGCAAAGGTGAACCACTGGAGATCGGTCTGCCCTCTGAAGCAGAGGCCCCAGAGCTCAGACCCATCATACCCCTTAGTCTAACAGGAATGAGGGGGGCCTGGGGCATACTCTGCCCTCTCCCTCTGGCCAGACTGTCATCTCCATGGAGGACCCCCTGGTAATCTATAGAGGAAAAAGAAAACAAAAGACTATAGAGGAAAAAGAAAACAGCCTGTTGCTAGACACAGGTGTAAGTCTCTCCATCCTTTTGTTCAATCCTGGCCTTCCTTCCAGCCATCACACCTCAGTGAAAGGAGTCACTGGTAAGGAGGTAATATGCTATTTTTCACAACCCTTAGGCTGTAACTACTTGCTAGATCTTTCTTGCATATCTCTGTCTTCCTGAGAAACCAGTTTGAAGATACCACCATGTATTATAGCAGCTATTGATATTTTCCTATTCATCTGTCCATAACTCTGTAATGTTTGTATTGTTCCTATGCTATGTCATAAGTGGATGTTTGTTTATTACAATGTGTTTCCTACAAAACCATTGAGAATAGTCAATGTTTATTCAATTGGTCACTAATGTATAGCTCTATTTATTTTCTTTAGAAACCACTTTGAAAAGATACCAAAGTATAGTACAATAACCATTGATAATAAGTTACCACTTTTGTCTGTAGCTCACTATTATTTGTCTATTTGTTTTCCTGAGAAACTATCTTGTAGATAACAATATGTAAAACAATAACCATTGATAATTTCCTACCACTTTGTCTGTAATTCGGTATGCTCCCCCCCATTACTGTTATCCTTCTTTTACTCTTTAAAGTTAAAAAAAAAAAATTGATAGCAATCCTGTATATCAGAAGTGAACTTATCAGGAAAGAAAGTAGCTTTCATGTTAGTGCTCAGAAAAACCAAACACTTAGGAATTACCCAAAGCATGGAAGTGAAAGACTGCTACAGTGAATACTACAGTGCTCTGAAAAAAAAGATAGAAGAAGACTTTATAAAATAGAAAGTTATTCCCTGTTACTGGGCAGGAAAAACTAGTGTTGTCAAAATGGCCATGCTCCCAAATATTTAATTCAATCCTGAACAAAGTTCCAATAACATTTATCCTAGAACAAGGAAAAATAATCCTAAAATTCAAATAGAACCAGAAGAGTCCTAGAATAGCATCAATAATTTTGGGTGACAGGAGAAAATAGGAGGAATCATAATCAAAAATATTAGACTGCTTAAAATAAAAGACCCAGCCAAAAATTGGGCAATTGAAATGAATATATACTTCATACAAGAACCGCAAGTGTCCAATAAATACATAAAAAATGATCAACATTGTATGTCATTAGAGAAATACAAATTAAAACAAAACTGAGATTCTATCTTAATTCAAAAAGGATGTGTCTCATGAAGGTACCACATAATAACAAATGCTGCTGAGGCAGTGGAAAAGGGAATGGTCTACATTGCTAGTGGAATGTAAACTAGTGAAACTACTATGAAGATCAGTATGCAGATTCCTCAAAAAACTACAAATAGAAATTCCATTACACTCAGTTACTCCCCTCTAGGTATCTTCTTGAAAGTGTTAGATATAGTCTATATTCCTACATGCATTATGTTTTTATGATAGCACAACTTATAATAATTAAATCTGAGAAATGACTTCTTAGTCCATCAATGAATGAATGGGTAAAGAAAGTATGGTATTTATACACAATAAAGTGCTATCTAGCCATTAAAAAATGATACATTTGAATCATTTGTAGGAAAAGGGATGTACTTTAGTGTAATGTTAAGTGAAATAAACCATACACACAAGCATAAAGATCACATGTTTTCTCTTACATGAGGGAACCCCAAAGTATGACTAAAAAAAACCCAAAAATACATGATAGTAAACATGGAGATAGAACTTTTGCAAAAGGGAGATGGACCAAGAGAAGAAGAGAAGAGGGACGGAAGGAAGGGTGCTTAAAAAATGATTAAAAAGTGTCATGCACATACACCACTTCTCCATAATGAACATAACTATTATATTCTACAAACACACAATACCATACAAAAATTAAGCTATCAAAAAATACTGAAATACTAACTCATGAAAACATGGAAAAATTATGAAGGGTTTTTGTTGTTAACCATTGTCAGCAGCTAGTGACCCTGAGTCTTCATCCATTGGTTCGTTAGCTGATTTTGATATAAACAAATATGTCCTCTTACACATCTCGAGCCCTCTCTCAAAATCCTGAATGTGTTACTGATCTGTTACTATAATCTTATTCCCATATTCAATTTTATGTCTTATGTTCTTTCCAATGCTAACACTTTTAGTTAAAACATCCTCCTCAATTCACTTACTGTATTTAGTTGGAATCCATTCTAGCAACTTTGAGATTGACACAGTTTGTCAATCTTCAATTTAAAGATTTATACAATTGTAATAATTATAATTGCATTGTGTCTTCACTTTTGCATTTTCTTCACTTTGTTAAACTGGTTAAGTCTTTGGCCTGAAAAGTGTAATGAAGTGGGGAGATGAGACGTCCTGAGAAAGGTGATGGGGACAACCTTGTGGCTTTCTTTTGAGTGGACGCTCTCATTAGTCTCACACATGGATTACCACTGAGCTGCCCTCCATCTCTTCCATTTCTGACCACCCATTCCAGTCCTCTGCTCTATCACTTCCTTGTTCCATCTCTGAAACTCGACACATGGTTGCACCTCCACGGATGTCTAATTACCTTAATTTGACCCTGAAACATTATTTCATACATGGAGTGTCTTTCAGCCTGGAAAATAGATAGCTAATTTAATCTGTCCTTATTAGGTTTAGAATTGAGCTGCTTAGGATGGGAAAGAAAGGAAAAGAGACCAAGGAAAAGAAAATGTTTCAAACAACCTAAATATGTAGCAAACCCTAAGCAAAAAAGAAAAAGATATATAATATAATATGATTATATACAATATTATGTATACAATTTTACATATATAATTATACAATTATATATAATTATGTACAATTATATACAATATAATTATATATGTAACACTCATTCTAAATATAACATACTTATATAAAACTTGCAGAAATTCTGGATAAATTAATCCATCCCACAGAGTAAAGAATCAAAATATAAAATGGTTTGGATTTTACATATTAGCATTAAACATTTGAAAAATGAATTTTAAAATATTTAACCTTTTACAACAGTATTAAGAGCATAAAACACAGGCAAATACTGTAGTGAAGTATATGTACAATCTTTATATTAAAATATGCAAATAATTGTTCATAGAATTCATAGATAGATGGAGGGATGTTTGTATATTGGAAGATATACACTCATTGATATATTATATACTCGATGTCTAAGTCTGTGCCACAATTACATAGAGTGAAGCTCTAACACAGAGCAAGACTGTATATGGAAAGTGGTGCTCTAAGTAAGCAATGAAGGCCAAATTAAGTCAGAGCAATGTGGCCTTAGTCTTACAGGATTGCTGCCAACATAAGAAGAAATACTAAAGTATTCTCCATCTCCTCTTTCCCCATTTTAACACATCAAGGAAAACTCCATATAAGGATGTAGATGAAAGTTGGTTCTGGGCAAGCTTGAGAGAGACCTCTCACCAAAAATGAACTTGATTCAGTTTGATCAAAGATTTCTAGCCTTTGGAAGAAGAGGAAAATATTTTTTAATACCTTAAGCACCTAAATCTATGGTATCGTAATTCTGCAGTCTGAGTAGATTAATGTTAGTTGTTAGTCTCTCTGATTCGATGTACAGAGTCAATAAAACTTAAGAAAAATATATTTTTCCTTTCTTATGGTAAAGGTAAAACAACAGGACATAGAATAATTAAAAGAAAAAAAAAACTTGGAGGGTAAATCCACACTTGTGGTATATATTTGATTTCAAAATTTACTGCAAAGCTAGAGTGGTCAAGAAAATATGCTATTGGAATAATAGCATAAAAATAAATGAATGGAACAAAATGAATAATTCATTTCATCCTACTGCATTTAGTCAGGTGACATTTGACCAAGGCATCGCAGTATTTCAATGAGAACAGGAAAGTTTTTCCACAAGTTATAGAACTGATTTGCTATGTAAAGTGTGGAGAAGGGAATGGAGAAAAAAGAATTAAGATACATTATACACAGGTACAAATGTTGTATGATGAATGTGATCAATATGTACGACACAAAGGTACTAAGAAATAATAAAATTTTAAAAATAAAAAAGTAAATAAAAGTAAATGTAAGCAAACACTGAAACATTTTTGTTTGAAGGAAAGAAGAAAAACCTCGATATTAACTTCAGATTTCTTAGATAATTTTACTCCCCCAAAGAAAGCACAAACCATAAAAGGAAAATGTAAAACAGAATTCATTAAAATTCAAGGCTGAAGTGGAGATAAGCAGTAAAACAGAGCCTCTGGGGGACCTGGAATTGAAACACAGGGAAAACAACAAGTGAAAGAGAAACAAAGGAAGTAGATCTGAGAGCCGGAAGAGTGCTGATGGAAACTACAGAGAAACTGGGCAAATGTGGCGAAATACAGAGAAAAGAATGAAGCAGTCTTGAAAGCTCACACTGGCACCCCCAAAAGGGGGAACTTGTCTCCACTGACACAAGCTAAGCACAGAGACAGTCAGCAGGCCCAGGGAAAACCAATGGACCAACCAGTAAGAGTTAGCCCCAAGAAAAGGCCAGAGCTATTGTAACCTGCACAACCAGTGTTAGATTTTAAATGGAAAGTGACTCCTTCCCCAAGGCAAAATAAGTTGGAGAAGAAATCCAAATGCAGTGCACCTGAGAACATTTGAACAGCAAACATTTGTAAGAGGTTAAGTGTTTAAGACTGAGCTACAGAACCTCTACAGAATAACTACATTTCAGAGATTCACATATCACCACACCACAGTGACTAGGGGGAATATACACAAGAGATAGTTGTATATTAAACCTAGACACCCCCTGAGAAGTTAAAGTTCATTCTGAGAAGGATGCAGTGGTTCTGCCCAGGATTATTTAAAAAAAAACTTTTTATTGAAAGTCTATATACAGTAAATGACCAATATGAGAACAGACTGTCAGAACCAGAGGGCAGGACTGACTGAGGTGACCACATATTCAGAGATGCCTTAAAAACAATCAGAGGATATGAAAAATGAATCTAAAAGCTACTAGATTTTACAAAGGCTAATATACCAGTAAGATTAATTAGGATTAGTGAAAAATCATAGGACAGTAAAAATAGAATTACAAATCTACTTACAAAAATAATTGGGAGAGGAATTCACACACAGATAAACTAGTCATATAGAATGCCACATAGCCATGGTCAGAAAAAAGACTTCTCCATAGCACATAGCAGTCTAAATCTCAGAAGCCCAGTACAAGGACAGAATCTTAAAATCTGTCAGAGAAAAGCAACGTATTACTTAAAAAGGCAAACCCATTTGAAATACAGCTGACTTCACCAAACAAATCTTAAAAATCAGGATAGCTTGTATTAAAGTCTTTCAAGCTCTAAAAGAAAAGATCTTCCAACCCAAACTCATATATACTGGAAAATTATATTTCAAAATTGATAGAAAAATAAGACATTCACATGGCAAAGAGCATCTTAGAAATTCACAAACACCAAATGAGTGCTCCAGATAATTCTCAAAAATATCTTTGATAGAGAAAATAAAGACAACAATGCCAAATTGTATAATGAAATAAAAAAAATACAATTTCAGTAGTTATACAGAATGGTGATTTTTAAAAGAATCAGCAACAAGAAAATAATTCATTGAAAAGAAAAAGTCAGTATCTTTCAGTAGTAACTCTCAAGGTGAATGGTCTCAACTACCCATCCAAAGACACAGATCAAAATATTGTATCAAAAAACAAAACTCAAAGGTATGTTGTATATAGGATACAGATTTAATCCAAAAGATACTCAGAGACTAAACATCAAAGTATAGAAAACTCCAGGAAACTGTAGCACAAGAAAAGATAGTAGTGCCTCTCACATTCTCACACAAAGTGGAGTTCAAGCCAAGCATAACATACAGGTGAGTACTTATTGGTGAAGGGAACAATTTAATCAGATAACAATTATAAATACATACACACTGAACATGGTGCAGGGTAGTCATAAAATAAACAGTCCTGAATATAAAAGATCAGGTAAAGATTAAGACAATTACAGTGGGGGAATCTCAATACCTCACTATCACAAATATCCAGATGAGCTAGATAAAAATCATCAATAAAGAAATATCACACTGGAGGCATACCTTTGTACAAATGGACTTAATAGCTATCTATGGGGTGTGTGTCTCAGTAACAAAAGCATACACATTTTCACAGCAACACATAGAACTTTCTCCAGAATAAACCACATATTACCTGATAAAGCATGCTTAAGACCATACAAAATACCAAATAATAAAAATTCTCCTAGGCATATTACGAATCCACTAGGTAATGATACTAGAAACTAATGGCAAAAGAAACCACACATTTTGGAATCACACGGAAATTTAAAACTACAATTTTGAATAACTTATAGGTCACAAAAGAAATTAAGGAGGAAATTAGTGCCTAGAATCAAATGATAATGCAATTACCACATAAAAGAACCTATGGGACACAAAGTAGTTGAAGAGAGAGAGAAGTTAATAGCATGAATACCTATATCAGAAAAACAGAGTGAGCCCAAATAAACAACCTAATGATCCCCCTTAAACTCCTACAAAAATAAGAATAATTCACACCCAAAACTAGTACAAGGAAAGAAAATTAACGTGAAAGTAGAAACTAAAGAACTTGAGACAACACTAATGCTCCTGAAATTCTTTAATTAAATTGGAAAGAAAAGTATACCTACGATGTCACTGCTGGAAGCTAACAATACTGTGACTGCAGACAAGTATCCAACCAAAAAAAATAGTGAACTATACATCCATCACTTTAATGAATACAGATATTAAAATCCTTAACAAGATACTGGCAAACAAATGCAATGAACAATCGAAGATCATATATCATGGCCAAGTAGGCTCCATCCCAGAGATGCAAGGATAATTCAACATGTGCAGATCAATACATACAATGTATTGCATGAAAAGAAACTGAGGACAAAAATTGCATGATTATTTCATTTAAAGCAGAAAAATCCTTTGATGAAACCAACATCATTTCATGAGCAAAACCCTAAACAAAGTAAGTATACAAGGACTTTATTGTAATCAGATAAAGGCTATTTATGGCAAGCCTACTGCCAATATTATATGAAATGGAGAAAAACTGAACATTTTCTTTCTAAAATCAGAAACACAAAAATGATGCCCACTATCATCAGACCTGTTTAACATAGTGTTAAAGTATTAGCAGGAGCAATTATACAAGAAAAAGAAACAAAAGTGATATGTATAGGAACAGTAGTCTAATTGTCACTATTTGCAGATGATATGATCCTCTATTGAGAGATAACCTCTTAAAATCCAGCAGTAGATTCCTATTATAGCAGAATACAAATTAACAGACAAACATTAACAGCATCCCTGTATAATAATAATGAACCCACTGAGAAAGAAATCAAGGACAATATATAATTTACAATAGGACTGAGAATAATCTAATACTTAGGAGTTAACCTAAAGAAGTGAAAGAACTCTATAAAGAACATTGTAATATCTGAAAAAGAAAATTGAAGAGGATATCAAAAAGTGTAAAGACACATCCTGTTATGGAATAGGCAGAATCAATACCATCAAAATGGTCATACTTCAAAAATTGAAATACAGATAAAGACAAGCTCAATCAAAATGCCAACAGAATTCTTCACAGAGCTGGAGAAAACAATCTCTAAACCCATATGCCACCAGAACAGACCCAGAATAGCAAAAGAAATCCTGGGTAACAAGGGCAAACACTAGGAGGCAAAGTAATTCCTGACTTGAAGTTAAATTACAATGCCATAGTGATAAAAACCACGTGGTTCTGGCAAAAATAGAAAAGAAGAAAGCAATAAGAAACAAAATGAGAGAAAGAAGGAGAGAGAGAGAGACAGACAGACAGACAATGTAAAAAAGAAGCATCAATAGAACAAAACAGAGGATGCAAAAATAAGCACAAGCACATTCAAATAAATGATGCTGGGAAAATCATTTATACAAACGTAGAACATTGAACCTAGACCCATGTCCCTCAAGATGTGTTAACTAAATAAAAGTGGATCAAAGAACTAGATATTAGACATAACTGTTTAATCTGCTGGAGGATAAAATAGGTAAAAATCTTTCGGTCATAGGCCTAGGCAAGAACAGAAACCCACTTGTACAGTAAATATTACTGAGAATCAATAAATGAAATTATCAAATTAATTTGGTTTTGATACCAGGAATCCAACTCAAGACCTTGCACTTGCCAGACCGGTGCTCTGACACTGAGCTATATCCCCAGCCTCTAAAGTATATCAAATTTAAAAAAAAAAGGTTTTCTCAGCAAAGGAAACAATCAAAAGAGTGAAGAGATAATCTATAGTATGGGAAAAAATTGCCAGCTCTTCCTCAGTGAAGGGACTAATACATAGAATACATAGTGAATTAAAATATAGCCTCCCCTGAATAAAACACCAAATCAAAAAATGGCCAAGTGAATTGAACAAAAACTTCACAGTGGAAGAATTACAAATGGGCATAACTACATGTAAAATTGTTCAACATCACTGGCAATTAAAGAAATGTAAGCTACAACATCAATAAGACTTCATCTTTGTCCAAAAAGAATGACCATTATCATAAAATCAAATAAGAACAAATGGTTCTGAGAATGTGGGAAAACAAATCTGTAAACATTGTTGCTGGGAATATAAGCTAATACAACCAGAATGGAAATCATTATGGAGATTCCACAAAAAAAAAAAAAAAAGACTAGATATCTCATTTGACCCAGCAATTCCCCTTCTAGTTATGTCTGCAAAAGCGTTAGAGACATCATTCTCCAGTGATACATGTCAACCCGTGTTCTCAGCAGCACAATTCATAATAGTTTAATGTAATAAATGAGTTTTTTTTCCATCAGTTGATAAATCACTAAAGAAAATGTGGTATTGATACACAATAAGTGTTAGACTTGCACACAAAAAGAATAATCTTGAGTCATTTTCAGAGAATTGATACACTTTGAGATCATACCAAGTGAAATAACTCTGTTATACTAGTATAAATGCCACATGGTTTTCATTTATATGAGACATGCAGGTGCTGAACCATATAAATAAAGAGCTAAATTAAAAATAGATGATATAAAATAGAGATATTTCACCAAGAAAAGGGATGAACTGATGGGGGGAAGGGGAGGGGAACAAGATTTAAAAGAAGAATTAAGAAGTTTTATCTACATGTTCTAAAACTCACAATGACTGTATTCATTCTGTAATGAAAAACCTTGCTAACAGAAACAAAAAATTAAAACCTTCTCCCCTAATGTAAAGTAAATAAAAATTCTAGAAAAAGACCAGCATAAAAATTATGTACAATACCTGTACCTCTGACACAGTTCTCATATCCAGAACATATAAACGCCTCTCCCTCAATTATAGAAGTTCAACAACCCAAGAAAAGACTTGGAAAACTATATAAATGTACTTTATGAGAGGATATACGCAAACGGTCATTGATCCATTTCATTAATCCATATAAGGATGCTGAATATTTTCACTTTTCAAGGGAAGGCAAATAAGAATCAAAATACTGTACCTTTATGAATTGTTTTGATCAATTCCACTTAAAATCACTAATGCTACCAATGACATCAGGACACTGGATCTTATGAACTTTCTGATTATGTCAATTTTTACTTAGGCCTACTTCAGAAATATATTTTTTTCTCATTTATTTATACATATGCTTTGCACAGAATTTTACTTCTACACATATTTTGGGGGGAGAAAGGACACCAGATAATCAGAAAAAGGAACTGAGATAAATATATTGTAGTAAGTTAAAGCAAAGGAAGAGTTCTCAGCAATAAATAGGGCCAACCCACTGAAAACACCATTAGCAAAGAAAACAAAATCCTAAGAAAAATATGATCCTTAGAAGAAGCCATATACAAAAGAGTAGATGCTGTATACGTGCATTCATACAAAATTCTAAATGAGGGAATACGAATATTTCCTGGAGAGGAACTGCAAAGTGCTGCCCACTGAAGTAGGTGATGAGTATAGAAATAACACATGGAAATGTGTAGGTAACTGAAATGTTTTTTGTGTGATAATGAAATATATGAATTTCTCAAAACTAATAGAATAAAATTTTATCCCATATCACTAAATTTTGGTATATTCAACTAAGAAATATAGAAGTGCCTCTCATAAAAGATCCACAACAGAAAGTTTAAATAAACCAGCAAGCAGTATTCTCCTTCCTATAACTTTATGTGTATTGCTTTATTTTCTTTTCTCACTGTGCTGATATAGAATTACAGAAAATAATAGTATCTCAAATGTAACCTCACCTAATTATTTTTGTTCTTTATTTATTTATTTTGTTTTTCTTTTGGTACCGGGAATCGAGCTCACGACCTTGCGCTTGCCAGTCAGGTGCTGTGCCGCTGAGCTAAATCTCCAGCCCCTATTTTTACTCTTGATCAAAACAGAAAACTTAAAAAATGACATTATTTATCCATAATTGTTAATAGGATTAGCACTGGGGCTGGGGACTTAGCTCAGCAGCACAGCATCTGCCTGGCAAGAGCAAGGTCATGAGTTCAATTTCTGGTACTGGAAAACATAACAAAAACAAAAACAAAATAGGATTAGCATTAGAGAATTAAGACAAATTTCAGAATCATGATTTATTCCCCAGAAATGTCTATGAAACTGTTTGTCAAAACTATATA